>NC_034009.1:37614515-37771096 GCF_000346465.2 Prunus persica | reverse complement strand
TATATATATTTGCAGATAGATCGGTCCTCATCCTTTAATTATATAATATACTCATATACGCATACATAGTAATGTTATACTATTACATACTATGTATATATGTAATATATGTTATGATCATACATTAATGTGGATTTATGCACGTAGATACAGATATGTATAGGCACATATATACATATATAATATATAAATACATATAGATATATACACGTATATTATTATTATAATATACTCATATACACATACATATTAATATTATAATAATAGCATACATGTATATATGTAATATATATAAGTATATATACATATATGTGTATATATATTATACCCATGTATGTATTATAATATACATATACACACGTATATACACATATACATTATATATTTATACTATATGTATATATATTATAATATACATATATACATGTATATTATTATTATAACATACCCATATATATTATCTATTATAATATACATATATATGTATATGTATTATACCCATGTATATATTATAATATATAGATACACCTATATACACATATATTATATACATGTATATACGTATATATATATGTATATTATAATATATAATATATACATATATTATATATACATATGTATTTTATAATATATATAATGTATATGTATATATAAATACATATATAATATATGTATATACACGTATATACATGTATATTATTATTATTATTATAACATACCCATATATATTATATATTATATTATACATACATATATATAAATATATGTATATGTATTATACCCATGTATATTATAATATACATATATACACCTATATACACTTATATATATATGTATGTACGTTTATATTATTTAAAATATATAATATTATTATAATATACTTATATACATGTATATATACATATATATATTATATGTATGTATATATACATATATATTATATATATTATAAAATACATATATACATATATATAGATATTTTTGAAAAAATAAAAAAAATTCTAGTCATAGTCCAAGCATACACCAAACGCAGGATAAATGTTATCCAACTTAGACCAAGCCAAGCCAAGCCAAACCAGTCCCTAAACATAGTCCATGCCAAGACAGTCCTGTGTACCAAACGAGCCCTTTATATTTTCAATTTCTTTTATCTCTGAATTTTATGCCTAGTAATTTTCATTGATATAACTTTTATTCCCAATCAGTAACATCCAATCCGCTGTAGCCTAATAAAATGGATTGAGTTTATCATCCGGGTTCAACTCCCGGCAGCGGAAAAACCTTTTATTATTTTCAATTTCTTTTATCTCTTAATTTTATGCCTAATGATATATGCCTAGTAATTTTCATTTATATAACTTTTATTCCCAATAAATAACATCCAATCCGCTGTAGCCCAATAAAATGGATTGAGTTTATCATCCGGGTTCAACTCCCGGCAGCGGAAAAACCTTTTATTATTTTCAATTTCTTTTATCTCTTAAGTTTATGCCTAATGATATATGCCTAGTAAATTTCATTTATATAACTTTTATTCCCAATCAATAACATCCAATCCGCTGTAGCCCAATAAAATGGATTGAGTTTATCATCCGGGTTCAACTCCCGGCAGCGGAAAAACCTTTTATTATTTTCAATTTCTTTTATCTCTTAATTTTATGCCTAATGATATATGCCTAGTAATTCTTATTTATATAACTTTTATTTCCAATAAATAACATCCAATCTGCTGTAGCCCAATAAAATGGATTGAGTTTATCATCCGGGTTCAACTCCCGGCAGCGGAAAAACCTTTTATTATTTTCAATTTCTTTTATCTCTTAATTTTATGCCTAATGATATATGCCTAGTAATTTTCATTTATATAACTTTTATTCCCAATTAATAACAGTCAATCTGCTGTAGCCCAATAAAATAGATTGAGTTTATCATCTAGGTTGAACTCCCGACAACGAAATTTTTTTTTAAAAAAAATAATAATGATCAGTGTAGTCTTCTCTTTTTTCCTTCTTCTTTCTTTTTTTTTAGAATAGCAAGACCGTTTCTATTTCCATAAGAATAGCAACAGCTGAGATGCCCACCATTTGTCTTCTTCACAATTGGTTTTTGGGTTCAGGCTTTGTTATTGGTACCATTTGTCTCATTTGGTTCGTTTTATACTTTTTCACAAATTCTTGATCAAGAAGAGTTGTTGTGGATGCAAAAATCAAGAGCCAACTGGCACAAAGATGGGGATAGAAATACTAAATTTTTTCACATGACGACGGTGGTTCGACCCAAAAGAAACAAAATTCTTGGTCTCAAAGATGACGATGGGAACTGGGTGACTGATAAAGAGGGCCTGAAAAATATTGCTATCCATTATTTTCCAAACCTGGTCCAGATGGCTTTGCTACATGCTTTTACCAACAGTGCTGGGAAATATGTGGTGCTGAGGTGTGTGATTTGGTAAAGCAAGTTTTTACTACTGGAGAAATCCCATATGATCTCATTAGGACTTTAATTGTTCTTGTCCCAAAGGTGACTAGGTCTATGGTGCAAATGAGGCCAATTAGTTTGTGTAACACCCTCTACAAGACCATTTCAAAGATTTTAATAAATAGGCTAAGACCTCTACTTAAAACTTTGATCAGTCCTAATCAGGCTAGTTTCATCGCTGGAAGACTAATCTCTGACAACATTGTTCTAGTGTAAGATCTCCTTCATAAATTTAGACACTCCAAAGGGAAGAAAGGGTTTGTTGCTTGGAAAATTGATCTTTCTAAGGCTTATGACAGAGTCAACTGGGGTTTTCTGGAATTTGTGCTTAGAGAAATCAAACTCCCAGCGGCTACAATCAAGATTATCATGCAATGTGTTACCACGGTTCACTTCCAAGTAAATTTGAATGGTGAAGCTACTCCTTTCTTTGCTCCTGAAAGAGGACTGAGACAAGGGGACCCCCTCTCCCCTTATTTGTTTGTGTTGTGTCTTGAGAAATTATCCCATCTAATTAGTGAGGCTGTTGTAAAAAAAGGAGTGGCGAGCAGTCAGTATCTCTAGAACTGGTCCTAAGATTTCCCACCTTTGTTTTGCGGATGATTTACTCCTTTTTGCTGAAGCTAGCACGCAACATGCAAGAGTGATGAAGAGATATCTTGATAAATTTTGCCGAGCTTCTGGTCAGGTCATGAGTTTTGAGAAGTCCCAAATATTATGTTCCCCAAATGTTCCAAATAGTTTGGCTGCAGAGATTAGTAGTATTTGTGAATCTCCTTTGACTTCGAACCTTGGGAAATATCTGGGGGTCCCATTAATTCATACAAGACTAAATAAGGCTACTTATTGAAGTGTGGTGGATAAAGTGCAGCAAAAGCTTACTACTCGGAAAGGCAAGTTGCTTAGTTTTCCTGGCAGAGCAACTTTAATTCAATCAGTGACTGCTTCCATTTCTTTGTACACTATGCAAATTGTTCGGCTCCCTGCTAGTACCTACGAGGAGTTGGATAAAATAAACAGAATTTTTTTAATGGGGGAGTAGTGATGATGTTTCGAAGGCCAGCCTTGTGAAGTGAGACACATTTTGTAAAAGCAAGAAGAAAAGCGGTCTTGGTCTTAAGCAATCTGATCTTATGAACTAATCTATGTTGGCCAAGGTAGGATGGAGATTATTGCAACACAAGGAAAAGCCTCTGGTCAAATGCTCTAATTCAGAAATACCTACAAGGTAATGCTTCTAATATTATTTGCAATGAAAGGGCAAAGCACTCGCATCTTTCTCCTACATGGCGTGCTATTGAACATGGTGCAAATATTTTGAAAAAAAGGATAAAAATTAGAGCGGGAGAGGGGTTGCACACTTTATTTTGGACAGATAATTGGGTTGGTGATGGGCCATTGATAAGTCGGTTAGGGAGGGTGCCTCAAGATAAATTACAATTGAAAGTTTATGACTATTTGTTTCATGGCACTTGGGACCTGGAAAAGCTAAAGGAAGATTTACCACTTGAGATGGTAGGTCATATTACGTGTGTACCTGCTGGATTAAGTTGTAAATCAGATATTCCTATTTGGAAGCATACTACCAATGGCTCTTTCAGTGTTAAATCAGCATATATGGCTAATTGTCGGGAGTCGTCGAGTATGGATGTTAGCTGGGCTTTTATATGGAACATTAAGGCCCCCCTCAAAATTAAATATTTCCTTTGGTTGCTGCACCAAGATAAACTCTTAACAAATTATCAAAGAGTTAAAAGAAAGATGACCATGACTGCCAATTGTGATATTTGTGGTGCCCCAATGGAGAATGCAGCTCATATTGTACGGAATTGCCCAGCGACAATTTCAGTTTGGCATCAGTCCCTTATGCCTATGAATATGAGTTTGCTGCAGGCTGTTGATCTTCATACTTGGGTTGCAAAAAATTTACACAACTCTACAATTTTGACTTATGGAGTGGAGTGGTCAACCATGTTTGCTTTCACTTGCTAGTTTCTTTGGAAATGGAGGAACAAAAATATTTTTGATCATGGGTTTGTGTTTCCCAACAACCCCAGACACATCATTCTTATGGCTGCTGCAGATTGGACACAGGCCAATATTGAAAAAACTAGAAAACCCACCCGCTCTCTTGGCAATATTCGAATGAATGAGTGATTAAAATCAATACCGACTGGTGCAGAAAAGGTGAGGATGGACGCATTGCTGCTGGGGGTGTACTAAGAGATAGTTATGGGCAGTGGATGAGAGGCTTTGCTGTCAATCTTGGTGTAGGACAAGTCTTGGAAGCTAAGTTATGGGGCATCTATCTTGGACTGAAAATTACTTGGGATATAGGTTGCAGTGCAGTTGTGCTTGAGTATGACTCAGCGACTGCGGTACACCTGCTTAACAAAAATGTGGAAGACTTTCATCCTCTTGCTACTATGTTGTGGGGATGCCAAGCCTATATAAACAAAAACTGGGTTTGTTCTATTCATCATGTATATCGTGAATGCAACATGGTAGCAAATAAACTAGCTGAATTGAGTTCATGTCTTGGGTTGGGTCTGTCAACTTTCCATGACCCTCATGACAGTATTAGGTCCTTTCTTAGTGAGGATTTACTTGGAGTCTGTAGGCCTCGTGCCATTGTTTAATTTCTTTGTTGGGCGTTAGCCCCGTTCCTTCACCAAAAAAAAAAGAAAAAAAAAGGAAGAAAGACTAACGATGTTAAGTTGCACGTTAGTTCAATTAGGGCTTTATTTTCTTTTTTTATCATTAGAAAATTGGAGTTTTATTTTAAAGATTATATATATATATTTTATACAAGCGATAATCAACTCTAGACAAATGTAAATTTCCAGCAAATGTAATCTACTCTAGACGAATTCAATTTACACGGTGGCTTTGTGATCATTCTGGTCATATATTATAGATCAATGTTCATCTTGGCTGAAAGCTATTGTTTCGTTTTTAATTTATAGAAAAGTTGATATAAATCCAAATTTCTATTGAGGAGTTGGGGAGTTGGGTTTAATCCTCAGATTTGGTGACTTTGATCCAAGTCCTTTGACTTTTGTGCTACATAGAATTATTTTCATTTTGAAAAATTATGTGCCACATAGAATTACTTTCATTTTTAAATATTATTTTATTATTTTATTTTTAAAATTATTTTTTGTGTCCAATGTTGCCCCTTATGACTTGAGTCGGGTAATAATCATTTATGTGATATTGCCTATTGCCTATTGCATAGGTATATATATGTTGTTTCATATATTTTGACAATGTGTAATAGTATTTTATGTACCTTTTTTTTTAATTATAGGTAACATACAATTTTTATTTTGCCTATTTTTGTATCTGACTTATAGGTAGTCTTCTAATTTATGTTCATAACTTATAGGTAACATGATTTATCACTAAGTATTTTTCGTTGCTAATAATAACACTATTTACCTGTATGTCAGGTACATAATTTAATGTGAGTGCTTGTCTAATCGATTGGTATAATATGTGGATCTTTACTTTTTATTGATTAAATTGTATTTTATCCATATATTAGGAATATTATCAAGGAAAATTTTCAAATTCCAAATTCAGGAATTCAATTACAAAGAAATAATGCATTAAATTTAGATTTTCAATGTGCTTTTCTTATTTACCTCAAAGGGTAAAATCGACACAACAAAAAAAGTAATAAATGTCAAAGGACTTACATCTAAAACAAAAAACATAAGGATTAAACCCAATTACAGCTAATCGTTTTGGACATAAATCTAAGAAGCCCTTTTTTTTCTTTACCTATGGTACTTTTTGTCGAAACCGTGTTTAATTCTCATTATCTAATATCATTTGTATAAAACATTATTGTAAAACATAACTTGAAATAAAACATTCAATTATTTAACATACTACAACGTTCTAGTCTTGGAATTATTTACATAATATATAAACACACCAACACAACAATATTAGCAAACAACAATTATTGTTACCCCGTGGTAGATAGAAGAGTATGCTCCATCATCTTCTCTGCCATCAATTGAAGAGAAGAGTCAAGGTATGAACGAAAATCATTCAATCCCCACCCTTCAATCGGATCGCAAACAAACGACCACTCGATCTTGCACCCAATGCTGCCATCTCCGCCGTTGATCGGGACTACTTGCATTACCGCAACATACGACTTAAACCCAAGATTGCTCTCAATAATCTCATAGCTCAAACACCGTTGGATTGGATCAAGGGACAGTAGCTTCTCTTTGGCCCACTTGATGGTGGACTCATCATTATCAATAGGAGCACGGGCGCAGTACCGGATCAGACCCGGTTGGCCAGGGACGCCATCCACTTGGTAACACGTGGCAATATCGGGGAACCACTTGTGTATGCTGCAGAAATCGGCCAGGAGAGGCCAAACTTGTCCAGCTGATGAGCCTTCAAGATCAGCAGAGGTTTTGCCTTCCCATTTGGATTTTGGAATTTGATCTTCGGCCATGAGAAAGAAACAAATGGAAAGAATGGAGAGCGTGAAAATGAGAAAGTTGAGTTGAGTGCTAGCTCATCACAACTTACAACACCACAAAAGTCAAAAAATATATTTTTTTTCTGGATTCCGATATGTGATATGTCTTGAGTGGAGTGGAATGGAAGTTGGGATTCCCATCAATATTAATTGGCGCCCAAGTCAAAAGAATCTCATGATTGTGTCTCCTGTTTCGGTTAAGTGTCGGTGCGTTGGATTGTTCTAGGTGATAGATAAAAATACGAAAGAAAATCTTCCAACCTCCATCCCTCAGCCGGATCACAAACAAACGACCACTCAATCCTGCTCCCACTGATGTCGTTTATGGGCACTACTTGCATTGTTGCAACATATACGACTTGAACCCCATGTTGTTCCCCAGCATCTCATGGCTCAAACACCGTTGGATTGGATCAATCACACGAGCAGCTTCTCTTTGATTTGACCCACCACCTGAAGCTGGTCTCATCAGTAGGATCAGTAGGAGGACCGGCGCAGTACCGGATCAACCCCGTCTGCCCAAGGACGCTGTCCACTTGGTAACAGATGTCAAGGTTTCTGTGCCACTTGTGGAGTCGCCGAAATCAGGGTGGCCAAACTTGTTCTGCTGTTAGGCCTTTGAGCTCAGAAGACGCTTTGCCTTCCCATTTTGATTGTTTTTTATCCAATTCCTCCATGAAAAAAGAAAAAAAGAATAAAAAAACAGATCAATTCATTATGAAGTACATGAATTAATGGCCCTACTTCTTTATAAGGTTTTTCTCATTCAATCCCAAAGGATTATTCTTTATCATATATATATATATATATATATATATATCCATTGGGCCAAATGAAAATCGATTGTCTAAAGAACAAATTGATATAGGATTACCAAGGGAATGAATACACTGTCATAGTCAATTGACTTAACCCACGTTTACTAATACTATAATTTATTGATCAATAAATTCATAGACATACTACAAGTCAATAATAATACACATAAAAGTAATATACCAACAAATAAAGACTAATTAAGCCGAGTGAATTAACGTTGATCAGCTAGTAGAAAGAAGAGCATGCTCCATTGTTTTTGCTACCAACGGGAGAGAAGACTCAAGAAAATCAAGAAGGTTTTCCAACCTCCATCCATCAACCGGATCACAAACAACCCACCACTCGATCTTGCACCCAAGAACGACATCATGATGAATGTCGTGTATGGGCACTACTTGCATTGTGCCAACATATGAGTGAAATCCCATGTTGTTCTCAAGGATCTCATAGCTTAAACACCGTTTGATTGGATCTATCATCAGTAGCTTCTCCTTGACCCACTTGATGGTCGTCTGATCGTCAGGATCAGCAGGGGGAGTTGCGCAGTACCGGATCAGACCCGGCTGGCCAAGAATTCCCCCAACTTGGTAAGATGTCTCAAGTTTGGGGAACCACTTGTGTAGGTTGCAGAAATCAGCCAAGAGAGGCCAAACTTGCTCAGCTGCTGGACCTTTTAGGTCAGCAGAGGTTCTGCCTTCCCATTTTGGCTGTGTTTGTTCTTGCATGTGAGAGGGAAAAAAAGATCACATCAATTGATTTTGATAATTATAAGCTAGAGAACATGCATGTATTTATAACAAGGTTTCTCTAATTCAACCACAAAAGATTATATATTTATACAGGTGAGTGAGGTGATGAAATGGAAAGTTGACTTGACTAAAGAACAAGGTGATTAGGTTTACCAAAAACAATCTCGCCATTTATATTCAAATGCTTTGATTGAGTGATTGATGGCAAGTGGGAAAATTATTATAGTATGATTGAGTCTCTGATCCTCAACTGTCAACAATTATTTACTCTCTCTCTCTCTTCCTCTTCTTCTTCTTCTTTGACTCGAGCAATTATTTTATGTAAAACCAGCCTTAAACATACAAATGTTGATTAAATAATTGGACTGACTTCTTGGGGGACCTTGTGCTTATTGTAGGGACTAAGTGTCCAGCGATGCCTTGAATGACAAGCCTATACATAAGTAACTGAGTCAACTCTCACCTGCTGGCAATTTTAATTTCTTATATTGAGCTTTTTCCTTCTAGAATGTGAAGTCACATTGATGGTGGATATTCAAACATCAGGTAATTGGATCAATAAGTATTTTTTAAAGAGGGTAGTCACGCAGCTATACGATTAAAATATTATAATATATTTAAAAAGTATAGCCGCGGCTATACTTTTTAAAACAAAGATAATTAATTAAGAAATATATATATATATATATATAAAAGTGATAATCTCTCTAGACGGATATGTAAACTTGAGTTTAAGCGGGCTAGGTCATTATCATGATTAACAAGAGCAGAGCTAGAATCATAAGATTAAGGGGGCCGAAACAGAAAATATATGTATTCAAGAGTTGCATGTTATAGCTAAATATTTTTAACTCAATCATGTTTAATTTGGGCAAAAAGAAAATTAAAAATAATTTTAAATAGTATAGCCGCCTGGCTATACCCTTTAAATAATTAAAATTAAAACGTGTAGCCGCGCGGCTAGACTGTTTAAATAAAAAAATATAGCAGCTATACTTTTTAAAACAAAGATAATTAGCTAGGAAATGGTACACTTTTGATTTTTTTTTTGTAGATAAAACAATTAAAATTAAAATTAAAATAATATATAGCCGTGCGGCTATACTCTTTAAATATTCAAATATATTTAAAAAGTGTAGCCAATTAGCTAGGAAATATTTATGCTTTTGTTTTTATTTATTTTATATAAGTGATAATCTACTCTAGACGGATATATAAACTTGAGTTTAAATGGGCAAGTTCATTATCATGATTAACAGGGGCAAAGTTAGAATCGTGAAGTTGTGAGAGAGCCGAAATAGAAAATATAAATATTCAAGAATTGCATATTATAACTAAATATTTTTAATTCAATCATGTTTAATTTGTTTTAGAATGTCTATTAACTCAAGTGCAAGTTGACTACTAGTGATATATAAACTAGAAGAGATATATATTTAAATAAGCTAGAAATTATATGTGACTATTGAACAGAAAGCCATCTCACCACTGTTATCCGTATTTCTTGTTCAAAAGGCACAGAAAACACATTTAGCAACCACTTACAAAGGTACAGATGATTATATAACTTTTATGCCATGAAAGCCAATTGCCAAGGTGCACCCAATGCTGCCACCATCCTGGCCGTTGATCGGGACCAACTGCATTACAGCATCATATAAGACTTGAACCCGAGATCGTTGTCACCGATCTTGTAGCTCAAATGGTGCTTGATCGGATCGATCATGAGTAGCTTCTCTGTCAGCATGATCAGTAGAGTAGGAGGACCGGCGCTTTACCGGATCACTCCTGGTTGCCCTGGCACTCCCTCCACTAGGTAACACGTGTCTAGGGTTGGCCGCAACCACTGGTGTAAGTTGCAGAAATCAGCCACGGGAGGCCAAACCTGCTCCGCTGTCTGGCCTTTTATCTCGCCAGAGGTTTTGCGTCCCATTTTGGTTGTGTTTGATCTAATTCTGCCATGAAAGAGAAAATTAGAAAAGAAAGATCAATTAATTACGAGGAAGATGAATTATTAGTGATATGTTTTTATAAGGTTTTTCATGTTCAACGACAAAAGATTCTTCATTATTATGTTGGGCCACATCAAAGTTCGCTTTGCTAGATATCAATTAATTACAGCGGACTTTTGACGATTGGTGGCCGCGTTGGGGTTTTCAAATTAGTTTCCGAAATATATATGTTTTTGTTTTTGTTTTTTTATACAAGTGATAATCCACTCATATATTTAAACTTGAATTTAAGTGGGCGAATTCTTATCATGATTAAACTGGGCTAACGCATATATGTTTTTTCAAATAATAGGCATGAGTTTTTCTGTTGTTCAATATATAATTTTATAAATATTATTATATTGCGTGGAGGAGTTAAGTGGGCCATGATTGCTTCTTCATTTATATAATTTTTATTCTCAATCAATAACATCTAATTCGTTGTAGCCCAATAAAATGGATTGAGTTTATTATCCGGGTTCGACTCCCGGCAGCAGAAGAACCTTTTATTATTTTCAATTTCTTTTATCTCTTAATTTTATGCCTAATGATATATGCCTAGTAATTTGATTTTATATAACTTTTATAACCAATCAATAATATCCAATCCGTTGTAGCCTAATAAAATGGATTGAGTTTATCATCTGGGTTCGACTCCCGGCAGCGGAAAAATCTTTATTTATTTTAAACTTATTTTATCACTTAATTTTATGCCTGATGATATATGCCTAGTAATTTGATTTTATATAACTTTTATTCCCAATCAATAACATTCAATCCGTTGTAGCCCAACAAAATGGGTTGAGTTTATCATTCGGATTCGACTCCCTGCAGTGGAAGAACCTTTTATTCTTTTCAATTTCTTTTATCCCTTAATTTTATGCCTAATGATATATGCCTAGTAATTTGAATTTATACAAGCTTTATTACCAGTCAATAACATCCAATCCATTGTAGCCCAATAAAATAGATTGAGTTTATCATCCGGGTTCGACTCCAGCCAACGGAAAAATATTTTATTATTTTCAATTTATTTTATCACTTAATTTTATGCCTAATGATATATGCCTTGTAATTTTCATTTATATAACTTTTATTCCCACTCAATAACATCCAGTACGATGTAGCCAAATAAAATGGATTGAGTTTATCATCCAGGATCAACTCCTGGCGGTGGAAAAACTTTTTATTATTTTCTATTAATTTTATCTATTAATTTTATCCCTAATGATATATGCCTTGTAATTTTGATTACAATTAGTAACATCAAATATGCTGTAGCCCAATAAAATGGATTGAGTTTATCATCTGGGTTTGACTCCCGGCAGCGGAAAAATATTTTATTATTTTCAATTTATTTTATCTCTTAATTTTATGCCTAATGATATATGCCTTGTAATTTTCATTTATATAACTTTAATTCCCAATCAATAACATCCAATCCGCTGTAGCCAAATAAAAAGGATTGAGTTTATCATCCGGGTTCGACTCCCGGCAGTGGAAAAACTTTTTATTATTTTCAATTTCTTTTATATCTTAATTTTATGCCAAATGATATATGCCTAGTAATTTGAATTTATATAACTTTTATTCCCAATCAATAACATCTAATATGCCGTAGCCCAATAAAATGGATTCAGTTTATCATCCGAGTTCGACTCCCGGCAGCAGAAACATCTTTAATTATTTTCACTTTATTTTATCTCTTAATTTTATGCCTAATGATATATGCTTGGTAATTTTCATTTATATAACTCTTATTTCCAATCAATAACATCCAATATACTGCAGCCCAATAAAATGAATTGAATTTATCATTCGGGTTCGACTCCCGGCAGCGGAAAACCTTTTTATTATTTTCAATTTCTTTTATCTCTTAATTTTATGCCTAACGATATAGGCCTAGTAATTTTCATTAATATAAATTTTATTGCCAATCAATAACATCCAATCCGTTGTAGCACAATAAAATAGATTGAGTTTATCATCCGGGTTCGACTCCTGGCAATGGAAATTTTTTTTATTATTTTCGATTTCTTTCATCTCTTAATTTTCTGCCTAATGATATATGCCTAGTAATTTTCATTTATATAACTTTTATTCCCAATCCATAGCATCAAATCTGTTGTAGCCCAATAAAATGGACTGAGTTTATCATCCGAGTTCAACTCCCGGCAGCGGAAAAACCTTTTTATTATTTTCAATTTCTTTTATCACTTAATTTTATGCCTAATGAAATATGCCTAGTAATTTAAATTTATATAACTTTTATTCCCAATCAATAACATCCAATCCGTTGTAGCCCAATAAAATGGATTGAGTTTATCATCTGGGTTCGACTCCCGGCAGTGAAAGAACCTTTTATTATTGTCAATTTCTTTTATCTCTTAATTTTATGCCTAATGATATATATGCCCAGTAATATTCATTTATATAACTTTTATTCCTAATCAATAAAATCTAATCCGCTGTAGCCCAATAAAATGGATTGACTTTATCATCCGAGTTCGAAACCCGACAGTGGAAAAACGTTTTATTATTTTCAATTTATTTTATCTCTTAATTTTCTGCCTAGTAATTTTCATTTATATAATTTTTATTCCCAATCAATAGCATCCAATCCGCTGTAGCCAAATAAAATGGATTGAGTTTATCATCCGGGTTCGACTCCCGGCAGCTGAAAATCCTTTTATTATTTTTCAATTTCTTTTATCTCTTAATTTTTGCCTAATGATATATGCCTAGTAATTTTCATTTATATAAATTTTATTCCTAATCAATAACATCCAATCCGCTGTAGCCCAATAAAATGGATTGAGTTTATCATCCGGGTTCAACTCCCGGCAGTGGAAAAACTTTTTATTATTTTCAATTTATTTTATCTCTTAATTTTCTGCCTAACGATATATGCCTAGTAATTTTCATTTATATAACTTTTATTCCCAAACAATAACATCCAATCAATGGACTGAGTTTATCATCCGGGTTCGACTCTCAGCAATTGAAAATCCCTTTATTATTTTTCAATTTCTTTTATCTCTTAATTTTATGCCTAATGATATATGCCTAGTAATTTTCATTTATATAACTTTTCTTCCCAATCAATAACATCCAATCCGCTGTAGCCCAATAAAATAGATTGAGTTTATCATCCGGGTTCGACTCTCGGCAGTAAAAAAACTTTTTATTATTTTCAATTTCTTTTATCTCTTAATTTTCTGCCTAATGATATATGCCTAGTAATTTTCATTTATATAACTTTTATTCCCAATGAATAACATCCAATCCGTTGTAGCCCAATGAAATGGATTGAGTTTATCATCTGGGTTCGACTCCTAACAGCGGAAAATCTTTTATTTGTTACAATTTCTTTTATCTCTTAATTTTATTCCTAAATGTGATATGCCTAGTAATTTTCATTTATAGAACTTTTATTCCCAATCAATAACACCAATCCGTAGTAGCACAATAAAATGGATTGAGTTTATCATTCGGGTTCGACTCCGAGCAGCGGAAAAACCTTTTTATTATTTTAAATTTCTTTTATGTCTTCATTTTATGCCTAACAATATAGGCCAAGTAATTTTCATTTATATAAATTTTATTCCCAATCAATAACATCCAATCCTCTATAGCCCAATAAAATGGATTGAGTTTATCATCCGAGTTCGACTCTCGGCAACGGAAAAACCTTTTTATTATTTTCAATTTCTTTTATCTCTTAATTTTATGCCTAACGATATAGGCCTAGTAATTTTCTTTTATATAACTTTTATTCCCAATCAATAACATCCAATCCACTGTAGCCTAATAGAATGGATTGAGTTTATCATCCAGGTTCAACTCCCGGCAGTGGAAAAACCTTTTTATTATTTTCAATTTCTTTTATCTCTTAATTTTATGCCTAACAATATAGGCCTAGTAATTTTCTTTTATATAAATTTTATTCCCAATCAATAACATCCAATTTGCTGTAGCCCAATAAAATGGATTGAGTTTATCATCCGGGTTCGACTCCCGACCGCGGAAAATCCTTTTATTATTTTACAATTTCTTTTATCTCTTAATTTTATGCCAAACGATATATGCCTAGTAATTTTCATTTATATAAATTTTATTCCCAATCAATAACATCCAATCCATTGTAGCCCAATAAAATGGATTGAGTTTATCATCCGGGTTCAACTCCCGGCAGTGGAAACACTTTTTATTAGTTTCAGTTTCTTTTATCTCTTTATTTTATGCCTAATGATATATGCATTGTAATTTTTATTTATATAACTTTTATTTTCAATCAATAACATTTAATCCGCTGTAGCCCAATAAAATAGATTGGGTTTATCATCCGGGTTCGACTCTGGCAGCGGAAGAACCTTTTATTATTTTCAATTTCTTTTATCTCTTAATTTTATCCCTAATGATATATGCCTAGTAATTTTCATTTATATAACTTTTATTCCCAATCAATAACATCTAATCCGCTGTAGCCCAATAAAATGGATTGAGTTTATTATCCGAGTTTGACTCCTGGCAGCGGAAAAATCTTTACATTATTTTGAATTTCTTTTATCTCTTAATTTTGTGCGTAATGGTATATGCCTAGTAATTTTCATTTATATAACTTTTATTCCCAATAAATAACATCCAATCCGTTGTAGCCCAATAAAATGGATTGAGTTTATCATCTGGGTTCGACTCCCGGCAACGGAAAAACTTTTTATTTTTTACAATTTCTTTTATCTCTTAATTTTATTCCTAAATGTTATATGCTTAGTAATTTTCATTTATAGAACTTTTATTCCCAATCAATAACACCAATCCGTAGTAGCCCAATATAATGGATTGAGTTTATCATCCGAGTTCGACTCCCGGCAGCAAAAAAACCTTTTTATTGTTTTCAATTTCTTTTATCTCTTAATTTTATGCCTAATGATATAGGCCTAGTAATTTTCATTTATATCAATTTTATTCCCAATCAATAACATCCAATCCACTGTAGCCCAATAAAATGGATTGAGTTTATCATCCGGGTTCGACTCCCGGTAGTGGAAAAACATTTTATTTTTTTACAATTTCTTTTATCTCTTAATTTTATGCCTAAATGTTATATGCCTAGTAATTTTCCTTTATTGAACTTTTATTCCCAATCAATAACATCCAATCCGTTGTAGCCCAATAAAATGGATTGAGTTTATCATCCGAGTTCGACTCCAGTCAGCAAAAAAATCTTTTTATTATTTTCAATTTCTTTTATCTCTTAATTTTATGCCTAACGATATAGGCCTAGTAATTTTCATTTATATAAATTTTATTCCCAATCAATAACATCCAATCCGCTGTAGCCCAACAAAATGGATTGATTTTATCATTCGGGTTCGACTCCCAGCAGCAGATAAACCTTTTATTTTTTACAATTTCTTTTATCTCTTAATTTTATGCCTAGTAATTTTCATTTATATAACTTTGATTCCCAATCAATAACATCCAATCCGCTGTATCCCAATAAAGTGGATTGAGTTTATCCTCTGAGTTCGACGCCTGGTAGTGGAAAAACTTTTTAATATTTTCAATTTATTTTATCTCTTAATTTTATGCCTAACGATATATGCCTAGTAATTTTCATTTATATTACTTTTATTCCCAGTCAATAACATCCAATCCGCTGTAGCCCAATAAAATGGATTGAGTTTATCATCTTGGTTCGACTCCTCCCGGCAGCGGAAAAATCTTGTATTATTTTTAATTTATTTTATCTCTTAATTTTATGCCTAATGCCCAATAAAATGGATTGAGTTTATCATCTGGGTTCGACTCCTGGCAGCGGAAAATCCTTTTTTTAATTTTTAATTTCTTTTATCTCTTAATTTTGTGCCTAATGATATGTGCCTAGTAATTTTCATTTATATAACTTTTATTCCCAATCAATAACTTCCAATCCGCTGTAGCCCAATGAAATGGATTGAGTTTATCATATGGGTTCGACTCCCGGCAGTGGAAAAACTTTTTATTATTTGCATTTTCTTTTATCTCTTAATTTTCTGCCTAATGATATATGCCATGTAATTTTCATTTATATAACTTTTTATTCCCAATCAATAACATCCAATCCGTTGTAGCCCAATAAAATGGATTGAGTTTATCATACGGGTACCAATGTAATTATCTTTGCCCTTTCTCTATCACACAATTTGAGGAAGCAAATGCATTTAGGACAATGTGACAACGAAGGTAGATTACCTACAAAATATAGAATATGCAGAATCAAAGTTGTGCCAGTACAACAACTGTATAATCAATTGATAAATCAACTATTGATGTTGATGTTGCGGTATTCTTGTTTTCACAATTATAGAGGGAAGTTCTAAGTTCGACTTTCCAATTCCTTATAAAATAAGAAAAAAATATTGAGTAGTTGAATTAGCTTTTGCCAATATAAGCACAAATAATTCATTTTTGTGCTTTTGCAATGTCACATATCAGTTACAAATTTATGTTTTAAAAGAAAAAATGTCGATATAATGTTAATGAATGAACATTTTAAAATTTCTGTTCCTTTTTACTCAATCGCATATTAGATTGTCCTTCACGACAAAGTTTTGGAGTTCAAATCTCATGATGAAGTTGTTTAGTAATAAGAAAGGAAAAACAATTTTGCCTATCTTTTGAAATTTTTTAAAATTTTAATTCTTCAATCTAGAAATATATTGAAGCCCACTCAACTCTTTAGCCCTTATTATATGAGGATATTTTGGAAATGCTATAATGAGGAAATAATATGGATGGATCACTGACTTGACAACCTAGGCTTAGTCTTAATATTAGCGTTTTTCTCCTGAAGTTAGAAAAAGAAAAAGATATTCACACACATTATAAAGATGTCACGAAAATTTCGAACGTGAGATTACTGATCTACAAGTGAAAGTATTTTTTCACTGGGGCCATTGGCTTAGCTTTAGTTTTAATTCCGCAACACACATGTTATTCTATATTAATTAAATGAAGAAACTCCAATAGAAGAAGAAAGAGAATATCAAAGTAGCTTTTGTTGTAAATGCATGAGTTGGTGGATGATCACCATACCTCTTAATATTCCACCGTTGGATTTTATGTAACCCATGCACTAAGTATTTGTAATTAATGCTTGTAACCTATAGGTATATTGTAAATGATGGTATTCAATCTCCTATCTTGTAAGCCTATAAATAGGTGGTTCTACCAAAGATTTAGTAAGGAATAAACATGGTGAAGCTTTATCTTTAGCATATCACTTCTCTCTACATTTTCTCCCTCTAGTTTTATAACACGTTATCAGCACGACATTGCTCTTGGTATGTTTTCTTTCTCTGAATTTTCTTTCTTCTTATATGAGCTAGAGTCATCACATGGTATAGAGTTTCTTTGTACTCACCATCAGACTTCATCATGCTTGTTTAAGAAAAAAATTCTTATTCTTATTACACATGAATATAATGCCATGTTTTTGTTTTTATTTGTTTGTTTATTTAATTTTAAGTATGATCTTAATTATTATGATGAGTTTGAATTATACAAAAGATCAGGGGCCCGAAGTTCCGTGATCCTCATCATATAACTAGATTAGGATATAGAGTCCTTTTGATTGAATCAGAACCTGAAGTTCTTTGATTCCAAATAATTGAGGGCGTGAAGTTCCGCGAATTTAAAGAGCACATAAGGACATAAAACTCCTCGATTTTGTATTAATCAAAATCAGAATTCCATGAGGCCTACATATGTCAAGAACTTGAACCAGAAGTTTCGAGTGCATATACATCGATTTGAGTATGAAGTTCAAAGCACAACTATTAATTCAATTTATTTAGATCTACGTATTCGTACCTGAAGTTTCGAATATATATTGATATGAACCTGAAGTTCATAGTTTTTCATGGATCTTAATACTATATATGAACTTGAAGTTCATTACTTATTTGTGCCTATATGAACCTGAATTGGTTGAAAATCCAATTCTTAAACTTGTAGTTTTATCTACATATTGAATCCACATTAATATTGAATTATCTTGGAATTTCATAATCTTTAATTGATTTATTTTATTCCTTGTTTATACCACTTTACTTATTTTATTATATTATATTTTATTATATTTTATTTTATTTATGTTAGGTTATTAATTAATCTCGTTTTACAATGGTAATATTTTGTATTACCGCCCCAAGATTGATAGCCAGAGGCGTCTATTGGAGAAACTTCCTACTTTCTTTTGTGGGTAGGGAGTTTATGATGTTATGAACCAAAAGTTCTTGAGGCTCCAATATTACACAACTATTATAGTTGAAGATTATGATGTCATGAACTAGAAGTTCATTGACCGAATAACTTTTATGTTGTGACATGACTATCTTGGCAATCCATGTCCCACAATGATGCATAAGATTTTTATAAATTTGTAAGGACATCGTTTAAAGACTCGAATTATTGTCTTGTCCAACAATATCATTACAAAGAACGCTCACAAATAAAAGCTGTCATAAGATCATCTCAGTCAAAAATTGACTTTGAGCCATCTTTCCTGAAATAATTCAAGGGGATATTTGTGAGCCTATACAACATCTAATTATGGATCACTTCTCCAATTTTACTGAATGTGCCTACTAAAATGGTCACATATTTGATAACGACTGTGAGTTTATTTTCCTACATTTTGAGACAATTTTCCCGCCGTTAGGGGGAGAAATGACAATTCCTAAAGAACGTCGTGAAATAATGTTGAATCAATCCGCTTTTGTCTCATCAAGATAATGCATGTATAAGTTGTACATATGCTAACATGGATTGATATTCTCGTATCACAATCCATTAACATGGTGACTATATATATAATGCATGCCTGAAGCATGTCAGGAATATAGGTTCTAAAGACTTAACTCCTCAGAAATGGAGATTATTTGAAAAATTCAAGCCCTATAAAAAATAACGCTCTATAGGAGGTTATGATCCACATATTCTAAATAATTCATTGTAAAAGAGATGTTTGTCCCATAAGTGACAACATAAGCCCCTGAAGAGGCATTGGTACCCCAAAGCAATGAGATGATTATAAATTATGCATGTGCATGCACATAAGAATTGTGGGATCACAAATTGATGATACATTTAGTTTATTAGTAGCTACTACAATCATCAAGGGCTATGATTATATTAAATCACGTTTCATGAATGTCGACAAGTTAAGTGATTGGCCAAAAATGGAAATAGGCAATTTCATTTATCACTAAATAAGAAGAGTTGGATATTGAACCTATAACTCAAACACCAAATTACAAATGTTCAGTATGAAGGTTACAAATTGGTGTTTGTGAAGTGAAATAAGATCACTAATATGACATAAGGTTTCCTGGGAGAGACATGTGGTTTTAGTCTCCAATCTCATCGTAAATGCATCCACATTTCTATAAGTGCGGTTGTTACTTTAACGCAAAACTTATAGTATGTGTTAAATGCATATTTATTAAGACTATATGGTACATGGAAATCCTCAAAGCTCATGAAATATTTGAGATATATCGGATGAAGCAACCTCTTGAAGGATATAAAGTACCACAATATTCTTAATTAAGAGTTAACACTAAGAGTTTGAGTATTTTGAATTCAAATTTGATATTGTTGTAACATATTCTAACTACTAAATTAGTTGTTGATACTCCTAAAGATTTCAATCATTTGAAAAGTGAAAAGCAGGTTGAATAGTGTGATAGATGATCATGTATGAAAACAATGTTTCTTGTATTGCTCAAATCAGAGAAGGAGAGATATTAATCAGGGGGAGATATCAATCAGGGGGAGCATCCCAATTCTACTACATTCAAGGCAGATGCGCGTTGTACTCTTTTTCCCTTCGACTAGGTTTTTGTCCCACTGGGTTTTTCCTAGCAAGGTTTTAACGAGGCAATATAAGCTCATCCATCACCATATCAATGATTCAGAAGAAAGTTTCACTCTTTTTCCCTTCGCTTTGGTTTTGTCCCACTGGGTTTTCCAAGCAAGGTTTTTAATGAGGAAACAATGTCATTGTATGGTGGACATCCAAGGGGGAGTGTTGTAAATGCATGAGTTGGTGGATGACCACCATACCTCTTAATATTCCACCGTTGGATTTTATGTAACCTATGCACTAAGTATTTGTAATTAATGCTTGTAACCTATAGGTATATTGTAAATGATGGTATTCAATCTCCTATCTTGTAAGCCTATAAATAGGTGGTTCTACCAAAGATTTAGTAAGGAATAAACATGGTGAAGCTTTATCTTTAGCATATCACTTCTCTCTACATTTTCTCCCTCTAGTTTTATAACAGCTTTGTCCCATCATTTGAATAGGCAACCCTTTTGTATTTTCTCTTCCATTCAAAAACAATAAGGTCGAATCTTTTGTTGTCATCACTCAAATGCTTGAATATATATAAAATAAGAGCAAAAACCTAAAAGAATACGATTCTTCAAAATCAAATATTAATCATAAACAGAAGTTTGGATCATCTTTGAACTTCCCAATTTGTAACTCATTTGGATGACGTTCTTCTTTCTTTGTTTCAGCTGCTGACCAGTCGGCATCTAAGTTATTTTCTGATGGAGTTTGATACATAACTAGTAATTCGACTGCCATTGCCAACCTAACACAATTAGGGTTATTCAAAACAAAGATGGCCCCTTGTTATAAAGATGAATAAATTGTGTAACCACCAAAAACTTCCAAAAATTTTGTTTGCCACTTTGCCTTCTCAACCCGTCAAAGATGAATAAAATTCCAAACTTGTTCGACTTTAGGTCCACCGGTGATTAAACAAGTAAAAAACATTGGATCCTACTTGCTAGATTTCATCATGATCAAATCCAACACTTGAATAAAATAGTCCAAAGTATTTTGATTTGCCTCAACATTTTGGATTTTATATTTCAAAGAACGGGATAATGTAGGGCTAAAGGGTAGGCTTACACCCAACTAAAGTTTTGCCATTCATTTTTCACTTTGTACTCCTTTATCCCCCCACTATAATTAGTCCATTATTAATAGAACTATCTTTTTTCCCTCTTTTTTTTTCGGTTTATTGACTTACTTCACTTCCTTCTAATATAATATTGTAACTGTACAGACATGAGCTTAATCAAGTTGATTAGAACAAATTTGCTCCCCACTTGACTCCCAAATTTGAATCTTTCTCTCGTAATTTAGATTAATTGAAAGTAGATCATAAAAAAAATTGTAACCGTAGCTTAAAGCAAAACTTTGACATGACCGGCTAAGGTAGATCTAGAGGGCATACAAGATTGAAATCAATGGGGGCAATCAGATGGATGTCAGTTATTTTGAGGGCATTAAAACTTAATTAAAAGTTGAAACGCACTAGTTTGTAGGGACAACGTATGCAAATTAACAAAGCATAAAAAACCCATTAACAAAAAAGAAAAAAGAGAAAGAGCAGCGCAAAACAAAAAGCAATCATTACGCATAGTATGTTACACTTATCAACATTAAGTATAAAAATACAGTCTTTAGACTTTAGTCACAAAAAGAAAAAAGATTAGTAGAACAAATAAAATTTAGAAATTTATGGCCCCATTAATTCTACCCTGTCTGGCTCTTTAAATATATTCCTACCTTCATCATTTCTTCTCTCACTCATAGAACCCATCTCTGTCTCTAAGTTTTTTCTAGCCTCTGAGTTCTATTAATCTCCTAGCCCAAGAAAATGGAGCCTCCTGCTACACCAATCATAGCCAAGAAACTGAGCAACATGGTACGTCTGATTTTGTTCGCATTACAAAAGGGCGTGTCCAAAAAGAAGCTGATGATGATGAAGGAGCATGGGAAGATCTTAGGCAAGTCCTTCAATGATTTCATGGTTCGCCACCACACGGCGCTCAGCTGCAAGTCACATGACGTGCACGTGTCCTTCGTGTACCCCCTCGAGTACGAGTTCAGCTGCAAAAGCAGCATCCCACCGTACAGATCGTCCTACACTCCTCCCTGCCACGACAGCGGGCACAATAAGGGCCGTTACGTTAGGCAGCGTTCGCGGAGGAGCGTTTACGTGCCGATGATGTGTGAGAATGTATTGGCGACGGTTAACACCGGTAGGAAAGTGAGCTTTCGCGGCGGTGATGTGGTGGAACCACTGCCGATGGTGAGGCGGGTGAGGATAACGGAGTGGGAGCCGTTGTTCCCGTTGAATATTGATGAGGAGGAGGAGGAGGAGGAGGATTATCATGTGGACAAAGCAGCACAGGAATTTATTGACAAGTTTTATAGGGAGTTAATGTTACAAAAATGGATGGCCGTAGATTCCTCCCACTGATCTTAAACTGCTTTATTAGATTGTAACGATGTGTAGCTTGTGAGTGTATTTAGTGAAGTAATTACAACCCATGCATGCTTTCCTTTCATGTTATTGTACAGTTAGGATTTAACCACCTAATGCAAGACCTTTCTTTCATGTTATAGTACAGTTACCATTTAGCCCTTTAACATGTCATCATAACATTGATTCGTTAAGTTAAGCTACCACATGGAGAATTATCCAACTTGAACACGAACGATATTTTTAATAGGTCCGGCAATCCGACAATTGTGTCACATTCAATCAACTAATCATAACTAATGAATTTGGTTTCTGCTACTCTAAAAGCAAATGAATCTAACTAACTAGTAAGTACAATTTATGCGTCATCTAATTGGATAGTCTATACCACAAGGGTTCCCATTAATAGCTTTGTTGGATATGAAAAAGAAGAATTAGGTGGCTGGTTGCCATTAGAAAGAATCAAAATTTGCATCTAATCAGTATATGATGCATAGAGGGGAAGAAGGAATGGAAAATAAAAGAATTTTTTGGGTACCTAATATTCAGAAGGCAAGGTTGTTGTGTGATCCAGAATTTAAGTAGACCAATAAGAAAAATCTGAAAAAATAAAAATAAGTAAATAAGTCATTCGAATCCCCAAATATCACTGAAATAATTATTAATAAAAAAAAACACAAACTGAGCGTATTTATTTGTTCTGGGCCTTTAGTGGGCTAAAGCCTCGTAGAACTTTAGCGTATTATTATTATTTTTCGGTTAAATTACGGACTAGAATTTACAATTTTAAAATCCACGAGGAAAAAGAAAATGCAAGAAAAAAATTTGAAAACACGCGCGCTTTCGTGGAGAGGTATTTAAAACGAAAACGAAAGCCAGAGCGTCAGCCAACAGTCAGTTTCGAATCACACTCTGAAAAGAAATCGAAAAGAATAAGCTCTGTGAAACCGTACAAGCTCCGCGTAAGTATCTCTGCAATTCGACGATGGCGAATCGTGAGCCACGTGAACCTTGGGGTAATCGTTTCGTTGCTACAGTAGTGTTTGCTTCTTTATTTCTTACAGTTCTTAGCTGTTTGGTTTCTGAGAAAACTCGAGAAAATGAGATCAATATCTGGCTTGATTTTCATTCCATCGCTTAAATATATCACAGAAACCAGATATACTAATCTCTTCGGTCGCTTTTTGATCGCTCTGTTCGTTCGTTTTTGGATCGCTCTGTTCGTTCGCTTTTGATCGCTCTGTTCGTTCGCTTTTCGATTGCTCTTCGATCTCTCTCTGTTAGTTCGCTTTTCAATATCTCTATTAATTCGAAGTTCCATCTCTTTATTAGGTCGCTCTTCGATATCAATTCGTCCGCTCATCGATCTCTCCCTTCGGTCGGTATTCGATCGCTCTCTGATCTCTCCCTTCGTTCGCTCTAGGATCTCTCCCTTAGTTCGCTCTTTGATTTCTCCCTTTTGATTTCTCCCTTCGTTCGCTCTTTGATCTCTCCCTTCGATCGTTCTAGGATCTCTCCCTTCGATCGCTCTACGATCTCTCCCTTCGATCGCTCTCGATCTCTCCCTTTGATATCTCTTCACACGAAGCGCTTGGCTTTTGAGTTTTAATTTCTTTTTTCTTTTTAAATGTTCTGCTAAAAATGCTTCATGTTGACATAATTAAGTTTTTCTCCCCTCTGTTTTCTGAATTTCTGTTGAAAGAAAAACTAAAGTCAGAGAACGTTGTGCATCTCCCTCATTTTCACATGTATTATTGTTTTGGTTTCTATACAAATATTTCGCTTGCTTTATTTGGCATGTATTGAGTTTCTGGCTTCAAACCGAATTTACACGTATAAACTTGCTTGTGATTTCTGAGATGCAAAATCTTTTGTTTGCTCAATGAACCTTCGCAACTGGTAATGCAAGTTCTAATGCACTGTGCTCATGGAGAAATTTTTTGCTGTCTGTTTAGACTCCCGAGTTATGCAATAGGATGTGTTATAGGTCAGTGTGATCCAAGCAATCTTATTGTATTTTGTTTTTGTTGACTCGTTATAAACTTAGGTACAAACAGTTTTCATCCCCTTTCTATATTTGAGAGCGAAAAGGGCCTGTTGTTGTCTCGTCTTCTGTATGTTTGGCACTGATTCTTACTGTTTTCACCACTTCATGCCTATTTTCCATTCTACAAATGTGAACAAAAATTTGCACAAACATTTTGTTCTTTTATTTTCTGGCAGTGTCATTTTTGGAATCGTAAATTGATTACTTAAATGTGACTCAATGTTCAGGAGTTAAGGTAAAAAGTGGAGACTCTGTCGTTGTTGAGGCTGGAACTTGGGAGATCCTGTATCTTACAGAGGTAATGGGGGAAGCTGTTTAACTGCTTTTCTCTGTTTCTTTTGTCTTTTTGATAGTTCCAGCATGGTGTGAAACTTTCTTTTACAATGCAGGCTCATCTGGATGATGTCAAAAAAGCGAAGGGAAGTGATCCTATTGAACTCTATTTCACAATTACCGATGGGGAATTAGATGAGACTAATGTTTCGAAAACTATTCCTCCTGAATCATTTGAGAAACTTGTAATTTTGATGAGATTGAAATAGCTTATAAAATTGAGCTTTCGCATAACTGGAAATATGGGAGCATCCGCTTTACTGGACACAAATGTGAAGCTACTAGGTTATATCCTTTTTTATATTGCCTTTCATGTTTGAATTTGGTGTCTTTCATGTTATTAATTCTCATGAGATATGCTTTGATTATTGAATTATTTGTTGTCTCCTTGACTGTGCTCTGTTGATGATTCTGGTGGTGGCGTCTTCACGAACTCTGACACTGGTAAGTCGTAAATGCTTCTCACTTTAAAAAATAATAATAATATATTTCCTTTTTCTTGCTTTTTTTTAAAAAGTTTTATTTGAGGCTCTGACATGGCCGTCTACACAGATTCTGATGCTGATGATTTCGAAGATGACTTGCGAACTGTTCTTTTTTCAGATCAGGGGAGATCTGCTAAAAGTATGCTAATTTTTTTATTACTGGGAATTGAGTTTATTTGATTTGCAACATCTTTATGTAGGAAAAAGACCTGTGAAGAAAGAACAATACATCTCTAACGAGGAAGCTGCGAGAATTTGGAATGAGAAAAAATCACATACCATCGACGTTATTAATTCACAGAAGAAGTTCTTTCCTGCTGACAGGTTCCTCATTCTCCCGTTGTTTCTGTTTTGCCTCTAATCTGTGCTCGTCTTAGTAGTGAGTCCGTTTCCTTTTGATCTTGTCTTCTGTGTTTGTTGCCTTTCACTTTGCGGTTCTTGACTGAGGGCACATATTTTTGTTAAAGTGTCTTTGTTGGCAAATTGGATCACGTTCAAAACATTCTCCAAGAAAACAAAGGGTTTTTGGAATTGGACCTTATGGATCTGGAGAAGTATATTGATAACCTTAGGTCGATGGCAGCCGATGACAGGTTCCTCATTATCACCCTTCTTTCCTTTTTTGTTGTTGTTGCCCGTGCTTATTACGTGACAGCCATTGTTTTGTAGCTCTCAGTCTCTGACAGTCGTCCCATAGTAGTGGGTGTTCTGATTTGACTAAGTTGATGGGCTTAGCTCCTTGGCCCCTAATCTATGCTAACTAAGTGGTCGACATTGTTTAATAACTCTGACCCTCGTCTGAGTTGGTTTGCTTTCCATGTTTTTGATAGTCTGTTTTGTGGGTTTGCCTTTTGGTTTTCGATTCTTGACCAAGAGCACATTATTTCTCTTTGTTTTTTGTTTGTATTTGTGGGTTTGCAATTTTGTTTCAGATGTTTTACTAAGAGGTTGGTCTTCATGCTATGACCTTTAATCTATGCCAAGTACATGAAATCCATCGTTTTAGATCTCTAACAGTTGTCTAGTAGTGGATTTGTTTGCATTTTAGTTTTTGATGCGTGGTTTTTCCCCTGAGCACCACTCTTTCTTGCATATTTCAGCGGTTGGCCTGAATATTATGTTGAATTGAAGAAAAGTCTTGGACTTGAGTTTTCCTCTCAGGTATTCTCTCTCTCAAAAATCTGATTTGAGTATCTCCTTTGGTGTCTAGTAGATTCCCTTAGGTGAATATCTGGAATTGTTGTATCTACGGTGGTTAACTGCTAAATGTTATATTTGTAGCACTCCGTGTTTCGTCTTATATTATTGACAGTCCCAACTATAATTGTTCATGCTCCTAATTTATATAGGACATTTTGGACTTGTGCTCTGGGGCACATAGGTCATGGAATATCCTTGTACATGCATACAAATGTTGTCATCATCATCTCTGTTTCTGTTTGTTTATGTATATTCTCTTGTGGTGTTCTTTAACAAATCTGTACACGCAAAGCAAGCTTGATTTAGGTTTTAATTTCTTGAAATATGGATCGTTCTGCAATACGTGTTCTGGAGTGTGTGCATTCTTGTCCACGGAAATTTCCCATACATAACTATGTGTATTCCTGACCTTTTAAAACTTTTAGAGTATGAATATGTGCCTTCAGTGTCAGTCTATACATTGGATCAATCAGCTTCTTGCATGTGGAACTGATTGCTGAATCTTTAGTGCGGGTTATGTGTTTTTACAAATTCTTGTTGTCCAATTATGACGAAGAGATTCTCTATGATGTAATATGGAGATAACAGCAAGTATTAACCAAACCTGCTGTTTCTTATCACATTTTCCTTTTGACTTTGTAGAATGTCAAAACGCTTTTATCCCTTAATCCAATTATCATCTCTGAGTAATTGAACTCTTCTCGATATTGTTCAAGGCTGTGTTTTCTGAAACACCTATTACTTACAAGAATGCAATGCTCGCTCCTCCTGTTACATCCTTCAATGATTGCTCTGGTGGGGGTCGCTAATCTAGATTTTGTTTCACTTGTATGTGCATTCAAATCATTTAGCTCTTAACTTTTTATTGCTTCCATATCATGAATCAGATGAATTGGATAGTGACATTTGTTGCGAGGAAGCTGAGAAACTCGATGCACAAAAATCCATTATCGTTGATGCTATCGGTAGATTGAAGAACCCTTGGGACCATCCCACCTGCCTGCAGGTTCCTCATTCCCTCCCTTCTTTCTTTTTTTGACTCTAATCTCTGCTCATTACATAAAATTAGTTGTGTAAGAGGTCCGACACTACTCCTACTGTAGGTGGTTTGTTTGTTTGTTTCTGTTTGTACATGTGAGTTTGTCTTTTCATTTCTGATTTTTTACTAAGAGACCGACCTTATTTCTTTGGTCTCTTATCTATATCATCTACGAGAAAGCTGCTGGAACTCATTCTTTTTACTGAGTTGGTTTTGTTAGCCTTGCGGATTTGCCTTTTGGTTTCCTGTTCTTGACTAAGAAGAGCACGCATTTTTGTTCTTTGTTTGAAGTGACTTGCTTGGCCGTTTGGAAGATATGTGCTCCAGTCTGGCACGCTACGAATCTATTAAATGTCGGAAGAAACTGTCTGATTTCAACGACTATATTTGTTCAATTAAGGGGAAGGCAGACGTTGACAGGTTCCCAATTCTCTCCCTTCTTTGTTTTTCCCGTGTGACATCACTATTTAAAGTTTTTTTTATTTATATAGAAGTGCTAACTCATCTTACAATATTCTGCTGGAGGTGTTGTGTGAGGCTTTTTTCACAACAATCTGTTCTGACCATTGTTGACAGTAATGCAGTTTTCGTACTTCCACTGATGTTCTTTATGTCTCATGGATTTTTCCCCTAAATACCACTCTTTCTTTCATATTTTAGCCGCTGGATTGAAATGCTGGATGATTTACAGAAGAGTCTTGGGCTGGAGAATAATCCTCAGGTTTTCTTATCTTTCCACAATCTGTTAGCAACTTAAAATTTTCAACTCACTGTTAAAAGTTGTATCAGTAGCAATGCATGTTGTCTTACGTTGTCGACGCAGTGCCAACTTTAATTGTTCACTCCCCCAATTTATGTACGGCATTTTGGACTTGCGCTCTTGGACACATTGTTCATGCAACTGGAAAATGTTGTTCATCTCTGTTTCTTTTTACATATATTCTATCGTGGTTTTGTTGGGTTTATGTAAAAATTTAGGTGGTACATCCTATGGCAAAGAAGGCAAAGAAGGCAAAGAAGTCAAAGAAGGCAAAGAAGGCAAAGAAGGCAAAGTATGCTGACCCTGATTGATACACGGTATGTCGTTTTCCTCCTTTTAAAGTATGCTTCAAATTTGTTAAGTTTTGTTTTCAGAACTAACCGTGTATCTTGGAAATAAAAGCTTTTTGTTAGGTGTTGGAGGACCACAAGGATCAGAGTTTTAACACTGTTAATGCTGCATGGTAACAACATAATCAAGAGATGTTTTTACTGAGAACCTCTGCTCATTTTGGAAAATGATGGATGCCCCTTGGACATTATGTGCGTTGTTAGGTTGTTAATGACTTGTTTTGTCTTGTGAATGGTTTACGTGTAGGCTGGCTTTTGTGGTGCTATTAATTTTCCTTGTGCTTTTAGCTTTATCGGAAACAAGCTCAAAACTATTAACTCAATACATATAAAATTGTGCATGGTACATAGATGCATATTCTCGCACACCCAATTTTTCAGCTTCCTTTTCTGGAATGTGTTCATTTGGTTCTGCTCGATTTTATTTTAGGTTAAGTTTTACACAACCTTAGGGCTCGGAGTAACCAGATTCGTAAATTCTTCATTTTAAGTTCATCTCATCTCATCCGTGCCCTTGCTTTCATTGTTCCTTCTTTTTTCTGGTAATCAGATTATGGTGTTGAGATTACCTCTCAAGCTACCCAAAAGCATGCAAACACGATGAAGATTGTTTAACGAGACAAAACTAGAAAAGTAGTTATGTCATATGTCCTTCCCAGTTCAAATAATTACCAGAGGGCCCTGCAGTGCGTAGTTCGTACTGTTTTGAGAATATAGTGTTAGGAAATTTTTTGCTGGGCTTAGTTTATTATATAAGTCTCACTGGGGTAGGCTTGATATAGTCTAGATAGAGTGTATTTAGGTTTGCACAGCTTAAGAAACGATACAATGAGAAAGTAACCAGTAAGGTAAAACGACACTACCAAAGAATTTAATCAAAACCTGAATCATTTCACGCTTCAGCTTAAGAAAATTGAAAAAGGGTCAGTAGATTGCTTAAAGGAATTGTAGGGTTTCATTCTGTTCCAATTGAAAACTCAATTCTTCAATTCTTCAAAAACGAAACTTTGACTCCCATGTCCTTCTTAAGTTTCTTTTTGTTTTGGGTTGAAAGTTTTTCTTTGCTGGGTTGTATGGATTCAGTTGAAAGGCTTTCAGTTCTGCTTTCTTTCCTTCATTGTAAGCCTTTTTTCCGATTTTCTGGCCTTGGAATGAAGTTTCAGTCTTGACCTAAAGAAAAAACTTTGTTTTCAATTAGCAGATTCTCTCTGTGACCAGTTTCTGTTCTTGGTATCACTGCATCGAAGAACTTGAAAGACTCACTGAATCCAATTGCTAAAGTGAATTGCTTCAACAATGTTCTTAGTTCGAAGATATAGAAGCCAAAAATTGTAGATAAGATGTATATGTTAAGTGTGTTTTCTTCTGTCCAAAGGTGTAGAATTCATATATTAGTGTTTTTATGAATTAGTTGTGCTGCAATAAAGCAAGGTTAGAGCATGTTGTACTTTCTGCACAATGGGAATTATAAGTGCATGGAGATTAATGAAGATTGCTTATTAGAGCATGTTCTACTTCTGTCCAATGTATGCATGTTGATAGTTCTATCTCTAATAAAAGATTGCTTATTAATGAAAATTCTTTTATGTTTTGGCATAGAAGAACAGGGCATATTTCAAGAGAAAATTGTTTTATGTTTTGGCATAAAAATTTGGGATTCTTGCACAATACACCACTGCTGGTACTCCTCATCAAAATGGAGTTGTAGAGAGACGAAACAAAATGTTGAAGGAAATGGTGAGGAGCATGATGACGAGCCTAAATTCTTGTGGGAAAAAGTATTGAAGATAACCATGCACCGTGTACCAAGTAAGTCTGTTCCTAAGACGCCATTTGAACAATCGACAGGTATGAAGCCTAGTTTGTTACATTTCATGTTTGGGGTTGTAACCCTGAAACTAAAGAGAAGCTTAATCCAAGGATTGTGAGTTGGTCATTTTAATAGATTTCCTGAAAATTTTAAAGGTTATATATTATTTTATTGCCCACAATACAATTGCACAGAAAGATAGTATATAGACTCATAATACTAATACCAATTTTGAGTTTGAAGAAGATGAATTTGTGGCAGTACCAAGTAAGTAATGAGCAGTTCAAGTTACCTCCAAGGCTAATCAACGAGAATGAAGATGAAGTATCCCTACAGCAACATGTCCAACCTTCTCCACCACAGAAGTCAATAATGAGCAGTCACTCTCTCACGAAGAGCCTCAAGATCCTCATGCTGATGTTCAACTTGTCATCGAAATTACCAGAAGATAGTCCCCAAGAGTTAGAAAGCCATCAATTTCTGATGAATGTATATGTGCAGGAGATTGAATGACATTAGAATGAAGATGAAACTAAGAACTTTGATCAAGAAAGCATCAATGAAGGAGTGTACGTAGATTATAGCAGACACTGGACACATGGAGAATTATCCATCTTGAACACGAAAAACATTTTTAATAGGTCTGGCAATCCGGTAATCATGTCACATTCAATCGACTAATCCTAACCAATGAATTTGGCTTCTGCTACTCTGAAAGCAAATGAATCTAGCTAGCAAGTACAATTTACGCATCATGTAATTGGATCTTCTAAACCAGAAGGCTTCCCATTAATAGCTTTGTTGGATATGAAAAAGAAGAATTAGGTGGCCGGTTGCCATTAGAAAGAAAGAATCAAAATTTGCATCTAATTATTATATCATATAGAAGGGAAGAAGGAATGGAAAATAAAAGAATTTTTTAGGTACCTAATATTCAGAAGGCAAGGTTGTCGTGTGATCCAGAATTTAAGTAGAACAATAAGAAAATTTCTGAAAAATAAAAATAAGTCTTTCGAATCCCCCCTCCCCTCCCCAAATATCACTGAAATAATAATAATAATAATATTGTAAAAACGGAGTGTATTTATTTGTTCTGGGCCTTTATTGGGTTAAGGCCTCGTAGAACTTTAAGCCTTTTTATTATTGGGTTAAATTACGGACTAGAATTTACAACAGCCAGTTCCAATCACACTGAAAAGAACTCGAAAAGAATAAGCTCTGTGAAACCGTACAAGCTCTGCGTAAGAACCTCTGCAATTCGACGATGGAGAAACGTGAGCCACGTGAACCTTGGGGTAATCGTTTCGTTGCTACAGTAGTGTTAACTTATGCTTCTTTATTTGTTGCAGTTCTTAGCTGTTTGGTTTCCGAGAAAACGAGATCAATATCTGGCTTGATTTTCATTCCGTCGCTTAAATATATCACAGAAACTAGATATACTAATCTCTTCGGTCGCTTTTGGATGCTCTGTTCGTTCGCTCTTCGATATATCAATTCGTCCGCTCTTCGATCTTTCTCGTCGGTCGCTATTCGATCGCCCTAGGATCTCTCCCTTCGGTCGTTCTTTGATTTCTCCTTTCGTTCGCTCTACGATCTCTCCCTCTTTATTTATTTTTTAAAAAAAATTAGCCGCACAGCGCTTCGGTCGAGGTGTCACAAACAGTACAGCCGAGCGGCTATACTATTTAAGAGAGTATAGCCGCCCGGCTATTAATAAAAAATAGAGAAACAGTCTTAGCGAGGGTATAGCCGAGCGGCTGTACTATTTAGGTACAGCCGGGCGGCTGTACTATATTTTAAAAAACAGCAGTATAGCCGTGCGGCTATACTATTTATTAATTAAACAAAGAGGATCAGTCTAACGAGCAGGCGCCGCGTGTAAACGAGTATGGCCGCCCGGCTATACTATTGTATAAAAAAATTTAGAGCACCGATATAGCCGCGCGGCTGTATTATTTTTATTTATAAAAAATGACCCCTGGCTATTAGGCGCCACGTGTCAAAATGCGTATCGCTCTATGATCTCTCCCTTTGATATCTCTTCACACGTAGCACTTGGGTTTTGATTTTTAATTTCTTTTTTCTTTTTAAATGTTCTGCTAAAAAAATGCTTCATGTTGACATAATTAAGTTTTTCTCCCCTCTGTTTTCCGAATTGCTGTTGAAAGAAAAACTGAAGTCTGAGAGCACGTTGTGCATCTCCCCCATTTTCACATGTATTATTGTTTTGGTTTCTGTAAAAATATTTCGCTTGCTTTATCTGGCATGTATTGAGTTTCTGCCTTAAAACCAAATTTACACGTATAAACTTGCTTCTGATTTCTGAGCTGCAAAATCTTTTGTTTGCTCAGCGAACCTTCTCAGCTGGTAATGCAAGGTCCAATGCACTGTGCTCATGGAGAAAACTTTTGTTGTTGTTTAGACTCTCGAGATATGCAATAGGATGTGTGTTTTAGGTCAGTGTGATCCAAGCAATCTTCAGGTGTTAGGGTAAAAAGTGGAGACGCTGTTTCGTCTCCTTGTTTCGTCTTATATTATTGACAGTCCCAACTATAATTGTTCATGCTCCCAATTTATATAGGACATTTTGGACTTGTGCTCTGGGGCACATAGTTCATGGAATATCCTTGTACTTGCATACAAATGTTGTCATCATCATCTCTGTTTCTGTTTGTCTGTTTGTTTATGTATATTCTCTTGTGGTGTTCTTTAACAAATCTATACACGCAAAGCAAGCTTGATTTAGGTTTTAATTTCTTCAAATATGGATCGTTGTGCAATACGTGTTCTGGAGCATGTGCATTCTTGTCCACGGAAATTTCCCATACATAACTATGTGTATTCCTGACCTTTTAAAACTTTGAGAGTATGAATATGTGCCTTCAGTGTCAGTCTATACATTGTATCAATCAGCTTCTTGCATGTGGAACTGATTGCTGAGTCTTTAGTGCGGGTTATGTGTTTTTACAAACCTGCTTGTTGGTTTCTTATCACATTTTCCTTTGACTTTGTAGAATGTCAAAATGCTTTTATCCCTTGATCCAATTATTATTTCTGAGTAACTGAACTCTTCTCGATATTGTTCAAGGCTGTGTTTTCTGAAACACCTATTACTTACAAGAATGCAATGCTCGCTCCTCCTGTTACGCACTTCAATTATTGCTCTGGTGGGGGTCGCTGATCTAGATTTTGTTTTACTTGTATGTGCATTCAAATCATTTAGCTCTCAACTTTTTATTGCTTCCATATCATGAATCAGATGAATTGGATGGTGACATTTGTTGCGAGGAAGCTGAGAAACTCAATGCGCAAAAATCTGTTATCGTTGATGCTATCGGTAGATTGAAGACCTTCGGGATCATCCCACCTGCCTAATCAACGAGAATGAAGATGAAGTATCCCTGCAGCAACATGTCCAACCTTCTCCACCACAAAAGTCAATATAATGAGCAGTCAATCTCTCACGAAGAGCCTCAAGATCCTGAAGCTGATGTTCAACCTGTCATCGAAATTACCAGAAGATAGTCCCCAAGAGTTAGAAAGCCATCAATTTCTGATGAATGTGTATGTGCAGGAGATTGAATGACTTTAGAATGAAGATGACCCTATGAGCTTTGATCAAGAAAGCATCAATGAAGGAGTGTACGTAGCCGATAGGATGCAAATGGGTCTTCAAAACCAATAGAAATTCTAGTGGCAATATAGAAACGCACTCTTTTCTTATATTGGTTGTATTCCTTGTTTTAAGAAATCCTAAGTATTGATACATGGAGATCTATCTACTATTCTGAAATCGCTGCTTCCTTCTCTGGGATCAGGGTTGAGCCAACCCTGTTCTTTTGTTCTACAAGGCAGGCACTCAATATACTTATCCCGAAAACTAATCGAAAGAGATTCGTCTGATTGCTTAAGGTGTCGATATATGCACCATTCAAAAATCGGATAAAAAATCTAGCAAGGTTACAAGTTCGAATCTTTTTCTCTCTCTCATTAATAAAGAAAAAATAATAATCCGAAATAATGCTATCCAGCATATGTAACTAAATAGTTAATTGAATCCTTAAAACCCTATAAATTTATAGCAGACACTGATAATCTAAACCCCGTCCCAGTCATGTATATGTTGAAATATACTGAAAGGCACAATAAATAGAATATGTTGCCCAACTAGCAACTTCCAGACCAGCCATTAGTTGTTTCACTTGAAATCACTCTAAAGCAACTTCACGAAGCATGAGTGACCAAAGGGCTTCAAAGCTGCTAGTTTGGAAACTCTTATTAAACCAGGCCAGGAATTCTGGATGCAACTCCATGCGATTCTCCTTCCACACCTGTCTTAACGCAGCGCAGTTATGAATCTTGTTTCTCATCAGCTTCTCTAAAAGATTCCCAACCCGCCGTCGACCAGCTGCTTCCGGCTTTAAAACATTACCAGGAGGTTCTGCCATACACTTACGAACAACTTTTAAGCAAGGCAAAACCTGGCCTTGAAGCAAAGCATAAGCAAAAGCTTTCACTCGATCTGGAAACTGATCAAGTTTATTCATTGGCAAACCAAATGGTGGAAGCTCCCACAAATGAGAACCGAAGGCTGGAATGACATAACTAAATACTTGATCAGTTAGAGGCTCGTAGTAAGGTTTGGTATCTGTTGGGGGTGCAGAGAAAGTGCATAAAGCCCGGGCATGCTCAACAAGCCATTCTGATTTTACACGAGTAACGCCGTACATGTACGGTCCTGATCTTGTCTGGATTAGCTCATTGTATACCAGAAATTCAGGGGCTGAATTAGAAACAGATGACCAAGGGTCGAGGAACACAGTCTCTTTAACCATGCAGGCTTGATATCGAACGGCACGAACTTTTCCATCTCCTAAATCAGATGACACTGATGAACTCCTTCCTCTAATGCGCTTAGCAACCCTGTCTGCCCAACCAGCACAGATGGCTTGGCCCAAGAGCTCTTCCTCATACATCGAAAGAGGGTTCTTGTCATAGGAAACCCTCCAATCACGTTCTACATCTTCCATGCTACCATAGATCCATGAAAATTCTTTCTCCCCACCAGAAACGCCACTTTGTTCAAAGACACGTTCGAAGAGCTGCTTTCTCAGCTTGGATATTTCCTCCATGGTTTTCGGGTGCAGAGCATTGTCATTGCAGAATTCCACTGGCCTCTTAGATATTTCATAGCACTGCAAAGCATAAGCTCTGGACAGAGCATCACTGCTGGGATTGAAAAACCTTTCACGAGGCACTTTTAGAGTTTCTTTTAGTTTCTTCTTTGTCAACTTCTCTTGATTTGAATGCTCGAAAGGCGCATCGCTGCAAACATTGTCATGGTTTGTAGTGTGAATATCTTCAAACTGCCTGAGAAAAGGATTTGAACAACTCAGAGATGCAACTGCTGCAACTGCATATGCTAACACCAAATTAGCTCGAGCACGATTTTTCTGTTTACTCATGATTTGAAAAATCGTAAGGAGCATCCGAGAGTGACGAGGACGCAGGGGATAACAAGCCATGGAATGCCCTAAAGGCGTTAATCTTCCATTTGTGTCACTTGCTTCAAGGACCGCCAAGAGACGCTCTGCTTCATCCACAGCACCAGCCTCTGGAGGAGTTGGAAATGGAAAATTGGATATCTGGGATGCACAGAAGAAAAAGGTCATACGTTACAAGAGCAATACAGATGTAAAAGAGAAAACAAAAGGCATTTTATTGTGGAACATAAAGGAGCAAATAACCCAGTGGTAGCAAAATAAAACATATAACATTCACTGCCTAAGAACCCCTGCTACATAGTAAGAACCATCAAAATCATTGTGCAGTTACCCCTGCACCTGAGATCTTGTGTTCGAATCTTTGCTCCTTACTATAGCTTGCATTTTTTTTAATAAAAAAAAAATCTAAAATGCTGAACAAAAGAATATGAATTTGGACCCACCTTAAGAATATTCATAGACTTCAGAAGAAGGGCAACACCATCAAAGGGGACTTTGGATATTTCGGGTGCGGAAAAATCAGGGAATTTGTTATAATACACTGCTTGAGAATACAGGCGGTAACAGTGGCCAGGTCCTGTTCTTCCAGCTCTTCCTTTACGCTGATCAGCTGATGCCTTGCTAATCCACTGTATTTTATATGTTTCCATGCCATTTGAATTGTAGTCCTTCACTTTCTCTTTCCCAGTATCAACAACATACTTTATCCTGCTTATAGTTAAAGAGGTTTCAGCCACATTTGTGGCTACAACAACAAGCCGACCTCCCTCCTTCACTTTTTCTATTTCCGTAAGTTGAGCTTCTGCATTCAGTCTGGCATAAAGAGGGACAACATGCAGTGCGCCTGGAAAAGTACCCTTTTTCCCAGCTGAATTGCAGCATAATGAAGATTTTCCAGCCCAAGAATCGAAACCAGCTTTCGGTGATACAATGCTACCATCCTCTCCTACAACCTCTGCCACAGTTCCATCAACTAATCCTGGGGTATCTTGGCACAATGAATCCCTATCGTCATCGCGAAAAAATTCTTGTTCACTTTCTGTTTCTGAATCATATGAATAACCCTCCAACTCATCCTCAACAGAATCAATATCAGAAACTTCATCAGTATCACTCTCAACTGATCTTTTCATAAGTTCCCTTGAAGCTCCTTGTAGCTTTCGACACAAGCGCTCTACTTCTCGCTTCCCAGTGACAAACACAAGTATGCCCCCAAGTGGCAGTCTCTTGTGAATCTTCAAGACTTTTTTACATGCTTTCTCAACATAATCCCCTTCTTCCTCGGTTCTGTTTTCGTAGTAAGCTTTTACTGAAAATTGTCTAGTGGGGACTTCTATGATCGGGGGCTCACCAAAAAGCTTTCTGATAAAGTCTTCTCGCAAGGTAGCACTCATCAGCACAAGCTTTAAAGGGAAAATCTGTTGTTCACGACTTACGTTTTTCCCCAAAAGCACCGCCTTTTGCTGGTTTTCATATTCTTTCTGCCATCACATGCAAAAGATTATGAGAAATTAACCGTGATTAATATAACTTTTAGCCATAAGCACTGCTCTCTAGCTCACCTGACGCTGTACAATAACACGTGAAAGCATTCCGATAAGTATGTCGGTGTTCGAGCTCCGCACATGTACTTCATCAAGAATTATGACAGAGTATTGCTTCAACAAAAAATCACTCTGCACAATTTGAAAAAAAAAAACATTATTACACAAAGATGACTCAGTTTAATTACGCATACTCCATAAGGTTTCATTACCAGAGGAAGCATACTAAAAGCAGGAAGTTGGTTATTTGATGTTTATAAGTGTTCAAAACATGACATGGATTTTAAAAAGATATCATTTGCTTAAAGTACCTTGAGTTCTTGTAGTAATATTCCGTCTGTCATGAATTTGATGGAGCAACTACTTTTACTCATTCTTTTGTCATGCCTAACTTGAAAGCCGACCTCTTTACCTAAATTCAGTCCAAGCTCATACGCCACTCGCTCAGCCGTCGCATAGACTGCAACACGGCGGGGTTGAGTTACACCAATAATACCACTTTGGGCAGAATTAGAGTGGCTTGAACCATAGCCAGCTTCAAAAAGAAACTGCAACATGTCAACCCAAATGCAGAATTTAGAACGTTCAAGATGACTTTAAAAAAATTAAACATATAAAGACAATCATTACTAGGAAAATCAAGCATATAAACTAATAATATTAATAAGCAGTCAGAATGCTTTTGATTGTCAAAAAACGCTTTTAATACTTCCACAATCACTTCTAAACATGCCTTAGAACCAGAATGCCAACAAACCCACCTGAGGAACTTGGGTTGTTTTACCACATCCAGTCTCTCCACGTATAATCACAGTGGAATTTTCATTAATGGCCTCCATGATCTCCTGCTCCATCATTACTATTGGAAGATCCTTCCTTGCTTCTTCAACTTCATCAGGCCTTGATACATGCACTATGGTTGGTGCAAGTAGAGGCCTTGCTGCAGGAAATTCTGATAATTCACTTGCTCTGCTGCTGGAATTTACTTTTGTGCTCTCTTTTACTTTGTCCTGTCAGAAGAACAAAATATACATATAAACAGTTTCAGATTTCATGCCATACAATTTACAAAACCCAAAAAATAAAAACTTTGTAGCTAGAATTCACAATATTGGTTCACAAATCATACTCTTCAACTATAATTGATTGCACACCTCATGAATCTCATCCAAATCCTGCCTTGATTGAGTTTTTTCTAACTGATGATCAGGCTCAGTTTGATCATTACAAGCACAGTCTCCATTATTCTTGTTAAATCCAGCTTTTGGGAATTGTAAAGCTTTCCTGCGTTTTGAATATTTGGATTCAACCTACATAATAAACAAGGATATATATCAGTAAAAAAGAAGAATAAATATGTGCGGCAGCAAAGTTCAATATGGAACCCGTTGGAATTTCCAAGTCAAGTTAATTAGAAGACACTCACATCACATACCTCCAACTTGTTGCGCTTTCTTTTCTGGGATTTGCTCATCTTCCTTGGTTTTTCTTGTATTGAGTTTTTCAAAACCCTAAGAAATACACTTGAATGCAATTGGAGTGTTGAGGACGAGGCATGAGCTCGTTACTTGTGAAAGGAGTTTTCCTGTTGGGCCCCAGAATCACTGATGGGCTTCATAGAAAAGTGGGCTTTATTTCTTTCTGTATTTGTGGTCCATGTGAATTGATATTTGAATGGATGTATGCTTCTTCCATATCTAGAATATTGAACATAATTGTAATACCTGTAGTGGTTGGAATCCCCGCGAAATTATAAATGAATGGCTTAATTGTTATATCTCTTGGAAGTTAAAGTGACTTATTTTGCCGTCTTGATCAATGTTTGATATTCTACAGTGCTCTTTATCATCAATTTCATCTAAAAATCTGTTAAGTTTGTAATTTTGTGCACCTAAGTTTTTTATTCACAAATTTGAGTGGGTAATGTGGCAAAGTAGAGCCCACCTCCATCATGGATAAAAAAAATTAATAAAAAATTAAAATACAAACATCAAATTTAAAACTGTAAAAAATTGGACTCTTCTCTCTCTCTCTTCGTTTTTTGTTGTTTGATTTTGGGATGGGAGGCATGATATTTTAAAACCAATTAAGGGTATGCGGCCTGGGGGTTTCTGTGGTAGTAGGGAAGAAAAAACCAGAGGGAGGGGGAGGTGTAAGAAATCAGCGGGGGTTGGGGGGCGGTGGGTTATTGGGTTCTGCCCAGGGAGAGTGGGTTGTCGGGGGAGGGGGGCAATGGGTTTTCGGGTTCTACCCAGGGAAGGGGTGGGTTGTAGGTTGGTTGGCGGGCCGGAATAGGTTTCTGGGCTCTGCGCAGGGAGGGGTGGATGGAGTAGGTTTTTTTTTTCCCTTCTAAAATCTATTTTATTTTCAATTTTATGTTTGTATTTTAATTTTTTAAAGTAATTAAAAAAACCTAAGTGCACAAGATTACTAAAATACCTCTGTCACGTCATCAAACTTAACAGATTTTTGAATGAAGTTAACAATAGGGGCAATATGGAACATCAAACCTTGATCAATGGGGCAAAGTGGGTTACTTTAACTTTCAAAGGGTAAATTGAGAATTGACCAATGTTTCAAGAGACAATGTAGCATTTAAGCCTAAATGAAAAAATAAAGTTGCAAACATAATTAGCTAGTGTGTGTTGATGTAAATTGCAGATGTTAGCTATTAATTAATTAATACTAATGCATAGAAGTAAAAGGGTCAATTTATTTTCATGGGTTTGATAATTTTAGTCAATAAAACTTTAGTTTTTGCTACAACAATTCAAAAATAATTTGAGTTTAACCCATCTCCTCCAGTCCTCCTCCCTTCCAACTTCCACCTTCCACCTTCTACAAAGTGGAGTACTTTGAGCCTTTACAAATTTTATATTGTAAATTTCCCCACATTGAAGTTATTTTTTGCCACAAGACCCCACATTTTAAATGATATATTTTCTCCTTTATTTTAAAACCCCCAATGAATAATAAATCATATAATTTCTTATCCAAATCAGAAAAAACAGGGAGTGAGTTACAAAATTTTAAGCATACTTTATGTTCCTAAAACATATATATTAAGAAATTTACAAAATAAGAGCCTGAAAAGCTTCTTTTCTATTTTGCCCCTCTCTCTCTCTCTCTATCTGTTTATTTTCTCTTTCGCTTCTCCGCTGTAGAAAATCTAGAATCCCCTTCTTCTTTCCAATTCGTTTCCCTCCACAGATCTCCAAATTCCCTCTGTCCAACCCTAAATTCATCGTCCCACACTCTCTCTCAACAATTCACACTGATCCATTTTCTATGCGCGGATGATTCTAGAAACTTCCATGAACCTTCCCGATAAGGCGCGTTTCGCTGCTGTCTTCATGGACCACCGCCACCCTTACCATGCCTGAGCTGCGTAGCAGACCACGCAGAACCCGGGCACCCAAAAACCCCGACCCGATTCTGAACCAGAACCCGAACCCGATCACCCAGCCTCAGCCTCAACCACCTCAGAAGCTAACTGTGCGGAAGACTAGGACCGCACAGAACAAGAAGAATAACAATAATAATCAGAAGAAGAATAAGGAAAAGAAGGCAGTTGGTGTCGGCAAGAGGAGGAGGGCCAAGGCTGGTCCGGTCATTGAAACGAGGTCGTTTAAGTTAGACGAAGAACAGGCTGGTGGTGAGGGAGCCATGGATGAGTACGATAGCGGTGGCCGCAGTGCCGATAAAGGTCCCGGAGCTGAGGATGAGGGCTTAGCTCCTATTCCCGAGAAGGTCAGTCTCTCTTTCACTTTTTCCAGTTTACGTTTGGATAATGAGTACGCTGAGAAAATGAAGGGAAGATATAAAATTTTGTGTATTTTTATTCTCGTTGCCATTTTTTGAACTGAGAAGTAGAAGAAAAATTCAAAATTCAAAATATAATTTTTTTGTTTATTAGTCTTAATTTGTCGATTTGGGCTGTGAACTCTTTGTGAGTGGGGCGTGGCAACAACGTGCAGTTTCTTTCTTAACATTGTGTTTGCACTGCGAACTATTTAGCATTATAGCATATCATGGTTTTTTGCTAATTGTTTTATATTCATTCTTCGATTTATTGACAACAGGTCCAGGTTGGTGGTTCCCCAGTATACAAAATAGAGAAGAAATTGGGGAAAGGAGGCTTTGGACAAGTGTATGTAGGTCGACGCATGGGGACTGGCCCTGGAGCTGTTGAGGTGTGCAATCATCTTCTTCATGGCATAACATCATTGTATAATTTGTTTCTGAAAAGAACAAAGACGTTATGTTGGATTTGTATTGTTAACGTAGCTGTTTGATCTAAATTTTAGGTTGCGTTGAAATTTGAGCATAGAAGCAGCAAAGGATGTAACTATGGCCCACCTTACGAATGGCAAATTTACAAGTAGGATGCTCCTATCTTCCCTTGTAGTGCGTTCGTTCTATACAAATCACATTCTCACCTTCCCAGTCTTATATTGTAACTCTTACTTAATCTTATGTCTGTACAGTGCACTCGGCGGTAGTCATGGGGTGCCACGAGTTCATTATAAGGGCCGTCAAGCTGACTACTACATCATGGTATGAGTTGTTTGCTCAAATTTCATTTTAATTGTAGTTTCTAATTAGCCAAGTTTGAGAATTTATGGAATCAGCCCTATTTTGTGTACAGGTGATGGATATGCTTGGACCTAGCTTGTGGGATGTCTGGAATAACAGCTCACACACGTAAGTTTCTCCCGTCTTTATACAGAAAATAAGGAAGGTATTTTCATTTTCTTCTTGCAACACTTATATCGTGGTCTGCTGCTCTAACACTTACTTCTACCGTTTCAATTTCAGGATGTCAATTGAAATGGTTGCGTGTATTGCCATTGAGGCAATATCCATATTGGAGAAGATGCACTCTAGAGGGTGATAATTTTATTTCAAATTTTCTGATTATTAGTTTTTTTCTTTTCAATATAATTCGTAGTTACGTTGAAATCATTGCAAATATAGTTCACTTATTTTTCGTGAAGATAGAATTCCATTGGTCAGAGAGTTATTTGATTTAATTTAAATCTTCATATTCTAATCCCTGTAATTGTGCCATGTGGGCTGTGTCAGTGCCACAACGTCCTGATACTTCTTTCCTATATCAATGCCTCATTTTAGTGCGTGATGGATGTCTGTTTAGTATGGTATATGTAGATGAGTGACGAGCAATATGTTGAATTCCTGTTAACCTGGTTTCCCATAAATGAAATAAAATGGCAATATTGAGTTGCTCTCCATGGTTTGCTTATCAAGTTATTTACAATTTCTCTGATGGTGTTCATGACAGATATGTACATGGGGATGTGAAACCTGAGAACTTTTTGCTTGGTCCCCCTGGTACTCTTGAGGAGAAGAAGCTGTTTCTTGTTGACCTTGGATTAGGTTAAGTCGTAGTTATATGATCCTACTTACAGCTGAAATTACTTGTCTGAGTAGCGTACCTAATACCTTATCATCTTGTTGCCTGTTTTGACTTGACAGCCACCAGGTGGCGAGATTCAACTGGCCAGCATGTTGACTATGATCAACGACCAGATGTTTTCAGGTGAAATAAATGCTGGTTAATTATTTGACCATAAAGTGGGATTTACCCTTGCAACTAAACCAAAAAACAAAAACCAACTGATATGTATACTGATCATTAATATGCTGCAGGGGAACGGTAAGGTATGCAAGTGTGCATGCTCATCTTGGTAGAACTGGCAGCAGGCGAGATGACTTGGAATCTCTAGCTTACACACTGATATTTCTTCTTCGTGGCCGGTTGCCATGGCAAGGATATCAGGTTCATAATGTCCAGAATTTGAGTAGGCATATGCTTCTATTTAATAGTGTATGTCACTCTTAACACAATATTTTTGTTAGGGAGAAAATAAAGGATTCCTTGTCTGCAAGAAAAAGATGGTCACTTCCCCAGAAACTCTGTGTTGCTTCTGCCCTCAGCCATTCAGACAGTTTGTTGAGTATGTGGTGAATTTGAAGTTTGACGAAGAACCGAACTATGCAAAATATATATCCCTTTTTGATGGGATTGTTGGTCCAAATCCAGATATCAGGCCAATAAATACTGATGGTGCTCAGAAGGTACTTTTAATGTTCTTGCATCTATACAGACTGTTTTTAGGTACCATTACTTATGGACCTTGGCTTCGAAATCGTCTAACTTATATTTGTTGCATTGTAAAGCTTATATGTCAGGTTGGACAAAAGAGAGGAAGATTGACCATGGAGGAGGAGGATGATGAGCAACCAAAGAAGAAGATTCGTATGGGGATGCCTGCAACACAATGGATTAGTGTATACAATGCTCGTAGGCCTATGAAGCAAAGGTATCTTCATTAAAGCTACATACTGGACTCTGTAATTCAAATTTGACCTAGAAGTGAACTAAGTAGATGTTTCCATCTCCCGTAGATATCACTATAATGTTGCAGATGTGAGGCTCTCCCAACACATTGAGAAAGGAAATGAGGACGGGTTATTTATTAGCAGTGTAGCTTCATGTTCAAATCTTTGGGCTCTCATTATGGATGCTGGCACTGGCTTCAGTTCCCAAGTTTATGAACTTTCTCCCTATTTTCTTCATAAGGTTTGTGTTCCATTAAATCTAGAATGGTTGTCTATCGAAGATTTGGATTTAGCTAGCTTTTGCAACTAGCATTGTTGTTTTTATGCATCAAATTATTTCTTTTATAATTTATACTACGCCACATGGATTATTATGATTGCCTGTGTAAGGAGATACATCAATCATGCCATTTATCTCTGGTTTTGAAGGAATGGATTATGGAGCAATGGGACAAAAACTACTATATCAGCGCAATAGCAGGAACTAGCAATGGAAGCTCACTAGTTGTAATGTCTAAAGGTTAGTCTAAGTATCTGTATCTGTATAGCTCGATTGCTTTACCAATTTAGTCATCTAACTTGACCTCTATTGCTTCATATAGGGACACAATTCTTACAGCAGTCATATAAAGTCAGTGAGTCATTTCCTTTCAAGTGGATTAATAAAAAATGGAGGGAAGGATTTTATGTTACTGCAATGGCCACTGCCGGGAGTAGATGGGCTATTGTTATGTCCCGTGGTGCAGGATTTTCTGACCAGGTCTTATTTGGATTTCCAAATATGTATGTTGAAATACCGTTTGGTGGTGAAGAAAAGATTCTGATAAGTGTGTTTTGGCTCCCTTGAAATGAATAATTGCAGGTTGTGGAACTAGATTTCCTGTATCCAAGTGAAGGCATTCATCGAAGGTGGGATCATGGTTTCCGCATCACGTCAACTGCAGCAACTTGGGATCAGGCAGCTTTTGTCCTTAGTGTTCCGAGGAGAAAACTGGCAGATGAAACTCAAGAGACGCTTCGAACTTCTGCTTTTCCTAGTACTCATGTTAAGGTGGGTTATTTTATTAATTGTTTTCTTCCTGTTTGTGGTTTCCATTTTATTCTTCTTTCTGAAGGCTCAAGTTTCTGTGGAAAATTGTGCAGGAGAAATGGGCAAAAAATCTGTATATTGCATCTATTTGTTACGGTCGAACTGTCTCATGAACAGCCAAAGTTATGTTGGGACGCCACTGATGAAATTCTGACGATTCACCTTTATGAACCACAAGCCAGCTTTTACCATTTAGTGACTGTTCAGAAGCAAAAATCCTCTCACGGAAAATTTGATTGGTCTTTGCATATGGGAGTTGATGTACGCTAAACTCTTCTTTATCGCCACCATAACATACATCTGTTACAAGTACTTGTGCACTGTCTTTCAATCTTTTGAGCTTATTTATATCTTTCATGCCCATTGGGAAGTTATTTATTCTTGCCTATCGTTAGAAAGATTGTATATTTCTGAGCAATAATTCCTCGGTTGAAGGCATGTGCACAAGTCATGTTTTGATTATTGATAGAATTTGGGAAAGTGCTCCTATGATTAGATGTGTCTCTGGACATTCTGAGCCCTTAAGTCTGTACTTAGTTTTCTTCATTTTTTCCCTGGGGGGTGAGAGAGCTCCTTTGTGGACTTTAAGATGAGATGTCTCAGTTTGACCTGAAAAACAGAAAACAGTTGTATACTTGCAAGCGTGAGTATGTAATGGTTTCTTAATTATTTTTTGTTTGTCTCGACCTCTTTCCAAACGCTTGTGTCCTTTGAATTACTAGCCACTGGTTATATACATTGCTGACCAATTCATGTCAGCATTACACATAAGTTGGCGATATGAATATGCTAGCTGTTCAGTGAATAAATGAATATCACAGGTTGAATAGTTGATAATTTTCGTCAAGGTCTTTGAAGCAGAACCACAATAGGGAAGGTTATATTGCACCAATTGATGAAGTAAGACCTGTGATGCCAAGAAAAGAAAGACCACCTATCTTAACATTGGTAAGTTGTAGGTCACAAGGAAATTTTATTCAAATTTCTCTTTATTGCAGCTTATATTGTGATTTTCTGTCTGGTTTTGTAGCTGTATGGTTTCATTATCTATTAGACAGCACTCAGTTCTTTTATTATGCTAAATCTCCTTAGCACTTCTTTCTGGTCGTCTCTTCGTTTTTTTTCATTTTTTAATCGTTTTATATGATGTAAACCACCGTCTTTGTATTAGATATAGGTGAGCTGCATGTGTGTGTGTGGCTTTGTGGTTCTTGCATATCCAGCCATGGTGATGCTATTGGAGAAAGTGGAAGTTGTCAAACCACAAGGTATGATATCTTTGTATTATTAACATCCCCCCCCCCCCCCCCAACTACCACTGTTAAACTTCATGACATGACTGCCGTTTTGTGTGACTGCATCATTCTCATGCATTTCTAACTTGCATTTATGAGCCTGCTCTTGGTAATTACCGCAAGAGAAGTACAAATTTGTCTTATTGTGTAACTAGTATCCGCATTGGTTTCTGTTCCGTTTTGATGGATTTAGTGTGTATAAGATTACTGTGGATTAATGTTGGTTTTAGTTCGAAGCACCTTTTTCACGGGACTGATAATTAATTGTCCAACTACTACTGTTAAACTTCATGACATGACTGCCGTTTTGTGTGACTGCATCATTTTCATGCATTTCTAACTTGCATTTATGAGCCTGCTCTTGGTAATTACCACAAGAGAAGTACAAATTTGTCTTATTGTGTAACTAGTATCCGCATTGGTTTCTGTTCCGTTTTGATGGATTTAGTGTGTATAAGATTACTGTGGATTAATGTTGGTTTTAGTTTGAAACACCTTTTTCACGGGACTGATAATTAATTGTCCAACTAAACAGACCAAAGTTTAGTATTAGCCTTATATAAATATTTTGTCTCTTTGCTGAAACTCCTGTTCATCTGTCTTAATTGGACAGAGTACTGAAGTTAGTGATACCAGAAGCAGGATGGGGAATGTTAGTTGGGAGAAATGGTTAAACGTTCTAGATAGTGCTTAGGAAAGTTAACTGATTTCGTCTAGGTATAAGAAACGTAGTTAAATGCAATAGAACAGATTAAGAGCTAGAAAAATGAATCTTGCATCACGAGTATACATTTGCATATGCCAAAAAGCATTGTTCGCCTTTTAGGAAAATAAGAAATAAAACAAGTTAAAGAATGAGGAGCCTTTACGAGCCTATAATTTGGAAGTTGTAATGGGTGCTTTCAGCCTAATGACATGATTGAGTTAAGCGGCACACAACCTCTTAAAAAATGTTCAGGAACTATGCATATTGTGCGAATTTCATTTATGCTCTTATTTTAATTGTATATCAGTCTAGAAGAAGAATGGTGCAGTACACCCATACAATTTCAACGTTCCTCTCAACTCCCCAAGCCATTTGGTTTTATTTCCAGTTGCAGAGCCAAAATGGTAGCCCGGAATATGGCAATGGTGTGCAGAATTTTCTAGATTGAACTGACCAGATCGACTTGAATCTGGCTGGTCAGAAAATGCAGCCAGGTCATGAATTGGCATTTCAGAAGACGAATTGAGTCTGTCATGAACCGGCCGAGGCATGGTGGTTGTTAAACTTTTGTCGAATATAATCAGATTTTTACTCGGAGAATGATTTCAATTGTTGCCATCATCATCCTCTGTTTAACTGTAAAAATTACATACTCTGATCACTGGTTCCTTCCCCTTTTGGCAACAGACGTCTGCCGGTAGGCCACAGCATAACTAGAGAGATGGTAACTTTTAAACATCATATGCAACGACCCATATTTGTGAGTCTTTTCCTTTCCCAGTATGACAACTTGATTTTGTTAAAACATTTTTCTCAATATCAATGCCATCCTTCATCACAAAACAAAATTAAAAAAGGACGATTAGCATCCAGCTATGAAGCGATTACTAAAGAGTTCAGGTTTAGGGTTAAGATGTTTGACAGAGGAGATGTTGAATGGATTTAGGAGTAAGTGAATAGATAATACCTACTTTATCACACAACCAAAACCCGCTCGCCACCTCCCCACCAAAAAAATACCGAAGGATAAACGTCATGTCGTAGATGATCAGTGATTATTTTCGAGGGCGGATTGCACAGTAACTCGCAGAAATTTCCCACAGAAATTTGGCGCCTGAATTTCATTGTGTTTTGGGCTTTTAAAGCTCAATGGTTTTGCTCGTATCTGGATCCGAAGATTTCGGGCTATATTTAATAGCTTTAATGGAGAACAGGAGGAAGGTATGGGCTTGGTACGGCACACCTTGGGAAATTGTATACAGCCAAGAAAGTGAAACGCATTAGAATTATGGAAGTTTCTGCAATGCTTATGGAAAGTAGGCAGGCACCTTGTGTTTGTACCCATTGCCCATTTTTCCCCGCCAGACCACCGAAAACGAGTCATGGTTTTAATCCGTTTTCTATACCTGCCTGTATCCATACATCCACAGTACAGTAGAACAACCCTAGAAGGCCAGAACTACAGCAACCAACATCACAATTCTCATTAAGGGTTGGAGTGATCCATCAAACTCACAACCACATAAGACTAACGCACATCAACTCGCCAGTACTCAACACTAATGAGTTCCCTTGCAAAGATTGACATCAACTCGTGCCGGTTCATGCCCTCACACAGCTCGAGGACAAAAAATTGACAAAACTGAGCTGGCTTTAGTGAAAAACCATTACGACAGTGCATGGCACCTCTAATGTGTTGGCCTTCGACATAATCTTCTCAATCGAACTCTTTCCTGGGGGAAATTAAGTATCATAACATCAGCAGTTACATACCTGAAGACAGAATTTAAAAAAAAAAAAAAAAAAAAAACTACTAACAATACTTGCCTCGATGTTGTCATGATTATATCGAATTGAGAAAAGACACCTGCATCCCCTTATATCGTGCATTTTCCTTTGGATTTCAATAATATGAGCATCATAGTAGATTGCTTGATCTCTCCTCTCCTAATTATTACCAAACCACCAAACGTGAACACTACTACCAACTTGAAACTGCAGTTGGTTATAGTATACCAAAACAGACTACAACTTTGGGAATTACCTGGAAGCAGAGGACAAGGTCTCCAACCTTCAAATTTTGACATTCTGAATGCTCCAGTGGTACAGAGCGTTCTCGCACTGCTCTTTTTACATTGACCCACTCATCTTCTTCGGCTCCAAATCCAACAAATCTGACACGAACTTCCTTTAATAAATGACAAAATCCATTTAATGAATTTATGTATGATTAGGACTGACTTTTGTACACTGTTTTCTAAATCTAAGTCTGGTCTCCAGTTAGATTTATATGGACTCAGAGTTCAGCCCACTGTAAATTGGAAGCAGTCAGCAGTATAATCATCAATAGGCAAAAGGTTACGATTTAAATACTTACAGTTTCCCCCGAACTAAGAGACCTGTGAGCAAGGAACGACTCAACATCATACCTGCAAAGTGATATAAGAGATTCAGACTCCACAGAGAGTGGAGAAACTGACGGTGGAACAGAGAGAGCATCTAATTGGCAAAACATCATATTCACATCAAAGTGTTGAGAAAATATTCTTTCCATTACAATTACTATCAGGGTAGCTATGTTTGCACTAGGCAATCAGAACATACAATTCAAAGAAGCACAAATTTTAGGAAGTCTTTCATGGTCACTAACAAGTTGAATAGCAAAGATTTAGGAAATACTCATGCACTGAAACTGTACTTAAATCTTCATTATACCTTCTATGTTTTGCCCCACCTCTTGTTTTAAAGTTGAGGTGGTTAAAAAGACCTTGAGGCATTAAACTTCTACTGTTGTCAGGTTAATTAAAGTGTGCATGGTCATTCATTCCTTAAATCCTGCATCAATTGCCTCATATCAATTTTTTTATAATTTAATATAAGCCTAGCTTTCCAAGCGCACCCAATTAAACACAAGGTCTTCCTTGTATTGCTGAAAACCTTGTTAAGAGGTGTACCATAAAATATGCTAATAGCCAACAAGTTAGAGGTTATAGTAGTAATAACAAGAAACTGATGAACTAAATATAAAGGACCACCAAGAAATCCAATGACAAAGTCACCCTTGTTTGTATACTAACCATGCCCCATCTTTTGATGACCTTGCCTCAAATTCCAACTCTGATATGTTTCCGGTCTTTTCTTCTGCTTTCAAATGCACAATATTAAAATTGGAATAAAATGATATGTGAATAATATTATGTGAAACAGAAACAGTTCAAACTTGAAATAACTTATTAGATATGACATTCAGTGGCTGGCTGGTAATAGAATGACAAATTTATATAATACAGTTCAAAACTTCAACTAGCTCGGTTGGTTTGTGGTTCACTATTTCTCTATTTTGGCCATAATAAATGAGCTCACCATACAAAAATCAGATTTAACCAGTTTACAAAAGCCTTACAAGCTTGCATAGTACTACAGCCTAGACATAAAAGCAACAAGAAGTTATGAGAAGCACCTTTAGGTATTTCAGAACTTCCAAGTGCCTTATTCAAAGGGCGAATTCCCTGTTGCTCAGAGATATTTTTGGATACGTTTGGCAACTCTTGCGCTCTATTCTGCAACCAACTTTGCACCTAAGACAATTGCAACAGAGTAGGGCTCTAAAGATGATTAATCAAGGACACCTTATGGTAACAATAGCAACAACAATATCATGGTATTATACAGATATACTGCAATAAAAGTAAAGGAAGAGAGAGCGAATGAAATGTGCAACCTCAGTCCATTTCACAATCGGTTTCCCAGCACGACCTGCGGAGCGACTGCATAAGCATAAGAAGCCAAAGCAAGACTTAGAGTAGGGACAAAAATTTCTCCGAAAGAAGAATCAGTAACCATGAAATGAAACTCACTTAAAACATTTTGCAATATTTTGACAAAATTGTCGCTCCAGCACTTGTTCTCCTAATTCCCTTAGCAATCTCTCCATTTTCTGAGTCTGTTCATAATGGTGGTGGAAAAAACCAAAAAAAAGCAAAGCGCAATTAATTTTTCAACAGATAATCTCCAATTAAGGATTGAATTCCACTGTATTGAGGTGAGCATGCGAGTTTTCTACTGACTTATTAATAATGGCATTCTTCAAGACATGGAAATCAGACAACGTAAATCACATTAGACAGTATATTTTCAAAAGAAGACCGCAGAAGCTGGGTGATAAGTAATTTTCAATAAACAAGCAATTCCCAGATAATGATAAAGGAAAAATAAATTAATTTAATAGAAAAAGGCGGAGAAGGAAGAGAAATTTATTCATTACCTCGGCCTTTGTAAAGCCAATGTGAACCTCTCTGTGTCTTGGACGAAGACGCTCCATTTACTCTCTCTCTCTCTCTCTCTCTGAAACCCCAACTTTAAACTTTGTATATTTGATTTCTTTCCCACTCTCCCTTTCTAATGGAAAACCCTAGAACTTTGTATAACAAGCACCTTTTTGTTCTGATTTCTTTTTCTGATTTTTTTAGTCTTCAAACGGAGCTCACTGTTCTGTACTTTCAAGTTTGACATGGAATGGAATGTCTGCTGTGTGTGCGTTTTTATGGACTTTGCTTTCTCACATTGGAAAGTGATGACAGGCTGAATTGATATGGTGCCAACTCAAAGCCCAGCCCAGCCCAGCCCAGAAGAGTGTTCAGGCTCCTTATCCATTTATGGGAACCTGATCCTGTGGAAGGGTGGGGTTTGGATGAGTTAGTAAAAAAATATGGGCTGGGGTGAGGCAGTTTGTACTTGAAATTCAGATATTGGAATATCACACTTTACTTGCTGTGTTTTGCTAATTACTTAGCATTGTTTAGCATAATGTATGGTCTGTTGTATCATTAGGCATATAATTAACAGATAAAAATTAAATTATTGAAAATAAAAAAAAATTTCCGCTGCCAGGAGTCAAACCCGGATGATAAACTCAAACCATTTTATTGGGCTACAACAGATTGGATGCTATTGATGGGAAATATAATAATATAAATGAACATTATTAACCATATAATTTTAAAAAAGAAAAATATCAAAAAATTAAAAGAGGTTTTCCGTTGCCAGGATTTGAACTTGGATAATTAACTCAATCCAATTTATTGGGCTACAGCAAATTAGATGCTATATAAAAATAAAAGCTTTTTCCCTGCCGGAATTTAAACCCGGATAATAAACTCAATCCAATTGATTAGGCTACAGGAGACTATTGTCATAAATTGGAATAACAATTATATATATCATGAAACATTGTTGCAATTTATATCTTGCCAATATTAACCCTCTCTGACAAATATGTAGTGTTGTGCATTTAAACAACAAATACCGGAAATCAGCGGTTTTTAACCGATATTTTCGTTTAGAGTAGATTATCACTTATATAAAAAAAAACCAAAACATGTATCATTTTTAAAATAAAACTCCAATTTTCAACTAACGTGCAACTTAACATCGTTAGTCTTTCTTCTTCTTTTTCAACATCTATGTAAATTTGATGATTGGATCACCTTTTTTTAAAATAAATAAAAAAGAAAGAAATCTCGATGGTATGAGAGGACTTTATTTATAATCAACATTCAAAAAATAGAGGACATGAAACCTAACCCGAGTACAGTCATTAGTAGTTGTCTAAGCATGAAGGATGAACGCAAGGCCGGAGTGGCAGCACTTAAGGCAAAAAATTATGAAACACGAGTATAGGAACATATATAAAATATATCAGCATTCAAAACCTACTTGTTTGTTGGGGTCAATTTTTTTGATTGTATCATATTTTATTTGGAGAATTATCAAAATCCCACCAACTTGGATGTACAAGTTTCTCATAATAATTGTTTCATTTGTTTTACATGCATATATAATATATTAATGCTTTAACGTGCAAAGAACAAAGAATGAATTAAAGATTTTTTTTTTTTCCATAAGATATATCTCATTAGGTCAGCATAACATAACCACAACAAATTTAGGGATTTGATACTTTCTTGTCCCATTCTATTATAAGATTTTTCTTAGAAAAATAATATGCAATCATTAGGCATCCACCGTTGTACAATGTTGATAAATACATATATTATATATATTTTAGGATATTTTCTATTAAAAAAATAATAATATATTAAACTCACACACATAACACAAATACATATATTAGATTTATTATCAATAATAGTACGCACATGTAACATAATAATAATTATTAATAATTTGATATTATGTGTGAGTGAATATATTGGTCGCGATTTTAATAATAAACTACATGTCGTATTACTTGTTTCAAAGATGGCTGCAGAGTCCAAGTCTCCAATCAGCAGGGTAATTAGGACGAATTGATCGGCTAAGAATTGATAAATTTGCTGGGGTAGTTCCGGATGTGCCAACAACTATTTTATTAACAGACCAAAGAAAATCACGCAGCCATCAACCATGAAAGAAAGCAAGTATGAACTGTTTGAATATGTTGCCTACCATTCATATTCATAGAATCATGCGATCTGTGTTAGGTGCGATGTCTTCTCTTCTAGATTTTTACAGTGTATTGGAGAACAATTTTGTAGCACATAATCACAAGACACCCTTTTCTTATAAACCGAGATGATGTTCGAGTAGTTGCATGTGAAAACAAAAAGGTTTTTTATTTATTTTTATTTTAATTTTTAATTTTTAAGTTTTTTTTTATGTTCATGGTTACTGACAAATTTCGAAATGAATTTGAATCCGCTGATTTTGAATTTTATTAGTGATTTGCGAGTGATTTCATGTACTATTTATGTGTTACTAGTATTCGTTAAGTATCATGAACAAATATTGATTAAAAATAATGTCCAAAGAAAAGGGAAAGGAATTTTTTTACTGGTCTAAGTAAAAATTACACAAATTATGGTGGCGTTCTTTCACGATTACAAAATTCAAACGCGTATTAGCTTACAATAGAATGACAACTTGCGCATATGAATGCGAGAAATTATTTTCTCATTCTTACCCCCACAATGAACGCTTTATACGACTAGCCAGTCAATTTCTCTGTCTCAAAAATTTCTTTCTTGGCGTACGTGCCATTTTTCTTTGATATATTTCCATTTGTTGAATAAATCTCTTATTTTAAAAGAAGAGAGTAGACTAGAAAGTAAAAAAAAAAAAATTCAATATTAAAAGAGCTCTTGAGTTCGAATCTCCTCTTTTTCGTTGAATAAAAAAACAAAATCATGGATTTTAAAGGAAATACAAAAAGGAGAAATTAATTGCATAGAAAGCAAAGGCTAAACTACAGGCACACAGAATGGAAAACGCGGTGAAATTATGAATAGAGAGTGATGAGCACTATGGATGGTAGAGAGGTAGGGTAGGTTGGCAAGCAATGAAGAAAACGGCAAGCTTTTCTGTTATAGTGACGGGGGGGTCAAGTCAATTTTTGGCAAAATAATCAAACAAAGAAATCATGACATTATAGCATATGAGCAGTAATATTTGAGCTTTTAAGCAACAAGGAGGAGAGTGGTTTTTTTTTTTTTTTTTTTTTCCATGGCATTTCAATCTCTTACAGCTAAGTGGTTAGGTCGGCAAATTTAAGGCCATGCTTTAGACGAACACGACATTTGAACAATAAACAACTGCAATAGGGTTGTTGAATTTATATATAAAACAACAAATTATAGATATAATAACAGGACAGCGACCAAAGAAAAGGGCTTAGTTTAATGGCAGCCAACATACAGCTTTTTTATTTAGTGGTTGCGATTTCACAAAATAATTTATCTTTTTCTGTCGCAGCACATTGATGACCATAACCAACATAGAAGATGCATAACATGAATTGGGAAAATCATGCACAAGGAACAAAAAAAGTAGTATTCAAATTTAGACCTCTGGTCTACAAGTCAATACCATTTATGCTAATTTAATTGATTTTTCTCTCTCTACAAACTCTGTTGTGGAGGGGACATAATATTTGCAGACCTCCAATATGATGTCGCTGAGCAGGCACAATTTCCTGGTACGCATATAATAAAACTATGCCATGTTATTGCAAGACTGACATGCCCTTTCAATAAAAGTTGGCATTTTTTAATTAGTTGAATAATTTTGTACACGTGGGTTCTTCTCTTTGACATTGAAAGTTTGAAACCTACCTTGTTTTTCAGTCCATTGTAATGGTGAACCCAAAAAGGTAGGCAATAAACCCAAATCTTACTCTTGAGTTTGCTATAAAAGGTGGGGTTTGGTTTTTGGTCTCTGCAAAACAAGTCTGTTGCTTTGCCAAATTGCCTGTGTTGGTGCTTTGGTTTTCTGCTTCTGCCATTGCAGCTCTGCATTGTTGCTCTGTAAGCCTTGTGTTATTTGCAGAAGAGACTAGTAAGAGAGCAAAAGGTTGGAGCTTTGATGGGGAGCTTATTGAAGGAGATAAGGAACGGTGGCCACTCAGTGGCTGATACTGAAAGCAAGGCTGGGCTTGGTGGAGGTGTTGAGGACGTGTATGGTGAGGATTGTGCCACGGAGGATCAGGTCCTCACACCATGGACTGCCTCTGTTGCAAGGTGACGCAGACAGCTCTTTTCTAACCGTTATGGCATAGTTATAAATGGTTTTTATTTTTTATTTTTTATAATTGTGTTTTTGCATTTTGTCTGGAACTTATCATAGTTGTCTCTATATGTTTTTTTTTTGTTTTTTTTATTTTTTAAATTTATAAAAGTTTTGCTCCTTTTTAGATAAGTGTCTGGAAATTGGTGTTTTAAGGCTCAATTTAGTTTGCAGGTTTGGGCTATAGATCAAATGGTAGACCTTTTTCAGTTGGTTTCTCTGACAAAACTTTGTTTTAGATTCCAATGAGAAAATTATCCAAAATTATTCTTCTCAGATTTATAGGGATCACAGAGACAATGGATGTGTTGGTATGAGCAGATTGTTTTTTCTCTTCAGAAAATTGTATTGGAACTTAAATTTGTAGGGCTGACTTTTTTATTCCCCAGCTTGTTCTTAGATTTCACTTAGCCTTTAGATGTTTTTCTCTCTTCATTTCATGCCCTTTGAAACCATGTTTCTAGTTAATGAATCAATTGCCAGAAACTTAAATATGCAGAATTTTAATTCTTTTGTGCATCATCTGCAATCCAAATGTGTTACAGTGGATATACTTTGCTGCGTGATCCACACTACAACAAGGGACTTGCCTTCACTGAGAAGGAGAGAGACGCTCATTACTTGCGCGGCCTTCTGCCTCCAGCCATCCTGACTCAGGAGCTTCAGGTCACAAAATGACATTTCTTCAAACTTCATTTTCATCCTAATGTTTACCCAATTAAACTGTTGAATGATTCCTTTTTAGTGTTTATTTTCTGCTAAACTTTCTGTAATAATTTTGGTGACCAGGAAAAGAAGTTGGTGCAGAATCTTCGCCAGTATGAAGTTCCATTGCATAGGTACATTGCCATGATGGATCTTCAGGTAATTGATTGCTTGTACCAGTTGAAACAATTGAAACTTCAGATCAATACAAATTACATTATAGGGAGTTATTAATTTTTCATCTTTTCCTTGTGGCTTTCTTGATGTATTGTACAGGAGAGAAATGAAGGGCTCTTTTATAAGCTTTTGATTGATAATGTTGAGGAACTGCTTCCTGTTGTGTACACCCCAACAGTTGGTGAGGCTTGCCAAAAATATGGGAGCATTTTCAGGCATCCTCAGGGTCTTTACATCAGTTTGAGAGAGAAGTACTGCCATCTGATAACGTTTTGAACTTCAACTCTCATAATTAGTTGCATAGCAGTCAAAGCATATATTGAATGATGAAATTTTTCAGGGGAAAGATCCTTGAAGTACTAAAGAATTGGCCGGAGAGGGGCATTCAAGTTATTGTCGTGACTGACGGTGAGCGTATTTTGGGGCTCGGGGATCTTGGCTGCCAGGTATGTGTGGCAGGTTCTGTTCTATGTTGAAACTGTTGCTTTGAACCATGTATATTTTGCCTTTGTCTCTAGTTGAATTTATTTTCACTTTGTTTGACATAAATGTTTCGAATTTTCCAGGGCATGGGAATTCCCGTTGGGAAGCTTTCTTTGTATACAGCACTGGGAGGAGTTCCTCCTTCAGCAGTAAGCATTTCCAAACTGCTGCCCCCTTTCCTTGACAAACATTTGCATTAATTTTCATAGGTCAAGTTGGCCCGAACTTGGCTGGCCTGTGGTTGTATTTCTGTTTATGCTGAGCAGTTGATGACTTCTTCATGCAAGTGTCTCAAAAAGTGTTATCAACCACACTTGACCTGGATAAGTTAGCTGAGTTTAAAAATATGAGCAAGAGAAGCTATTCCTATACTTCCAGAAAGTTTACAGATTGCATTTATTGTTTGCAGTGCTTGCCTATAACCATAGATGTCGGCACAAACAACGAGAAGTTGCTGAATGATGAGTTTTACATAGGGATTAAGCAAAAGAGAGCAACTGGACAGGTTTAATGTTTTATCTTTTCACCTTTATCTTCTTTTTTAAGTTGCTAATTCTGTTGACAATATGAAATATGAAATTATGTAAAATTGAAGTGGTTTCTTTTACCTTTGTGATTTAGGAATATGCAGAGCTTCTAGAGGAATTCATGACTGCAGTTAAGCAGAACTATGGGGAGAAAGTCCTAGTTCAGGTAGAAGTGTTTCTAATCTTTCATGTTATCTAGTTTATGGAACTTCTGAGTTCTGTCCACCTGGTTTTTTCGTTATCTGAATAACCCACTAATCTTTGCTGTTTATTTCTTGCTTAATTTTTAGTTTGAAGATTTTGCAAACCACAACGCATTTGAACTGCTGTCCAAGTACAGCAAAACTCACCTTGTCTTTAATGATGACATACAGGTAACATAATACACTTTCTTTTGACAGTTAGCAATCTTTCTTCCAGGAACATTTTCAAACTATTTTCTTTCAATTTGGTTCAGGGAACAGCATCTGTGGTCTTAGCAGGGCTCATATCTTCCTTGAAATTACTTGGGGGCCAATTAGCTGATCATACTTTCTTATTTCTGGGTGCTGGGGAGGTGAGGCTCGGATAGTAGTATTCAAACTTACTGTATTCATAACTGCTCTGGTTTTTTGATATTGTTTAACACTTTTGCTGCTTGGCTACTCAAGGCTGGAACTGGAATAGCAGAGCTTATAGCTCTTGAGATATCAAAAAAGGTATTAACTTTCTTACATCCCCTCTTCCCCAAAACACTTTCTTCAGCTAAGCATTTTTTATTAACAATGTGTTAATTTTTTTGCAGACCAACGCTCCGCTGGAAGAAACCCGCAAGAAAGTTTGGCTTGTGGATTCTAAGGTACTTCCTCCTTCAGAATATATATGCATTTACTCAGTATCTACACTCCCATAGCTTTCTCTTTTCCTGTTTCTTTTCTTTTTCTTTTCGGATATAACCATGGTATCATATTCATTGCAGGGACTGATTGTTAAATCTCGCATAGGATCACTTCAACATTTTAAGAAGCCTTGGGCTCATGACCATGAACCCATCAAGGAACTTGTAGACGCCGTGAAGGTGTGAAATAATGTTTTAATGACAGAATATCTATAAAAACAGAAAATAATTTCCCCCTGTGATCTTACAAAATGCCCCTCTTCATCAGGCAATCAAGCCGACGGTGTTAATAGGAACATCTGGTGTAGGAAAGACATTCACAAGGGAGGTTGTTGAGACCATGGCATCCTTAAATGAGGTTGATTTTCTCTCCTCCTCCCTCCATTATATTCATATATGATGATTAGTTTAAGTGACGTTGATCTGGTGATTGGCATGCAGAAACCTCTCATTCTTGCTCTTTCCAATCCAACATCACAATCTGAGTGTACAGCTGAGGAAGCTTACGCATGGACCAAGGTAATTAATCCTTTTTTTCGTTTTTTCTTTATTCTTTTTTCCCTTTAGTTTTCCTTAGGGCAGTTTTGTGGCTAGATGAACTAGCAGAGCTCTGTTTGATCATGATATCCATTTTTTTTATCCAAAGGGTCGAGCAATCTTTGCTAGTGGAAGCCCATTTGACCCTGTTGAATATGAGAAGAAACTCTTAGTGCCTGGCCAGGTTTGTACCTTCCAACTCAAGGAATTTTTTTATCTCCTTGTTCACTCTCTTCATTGAAATTTATGAAGGACAAAAGGACCTTACTTTCTCCTAACCATGTCATTCAGGCCAACAATGCCTACATATTTCCTGGTTTCGGTTTGGGATTGATCATGGCGGGTGCCATTCGTGTACATGACGACATGCTTTTGGCAGCCTGTAAGTACTAACAAATAAGCTATAAATTACCATTGATAATCTACTTACCTTCATTATATAACCACTTCCATCTCTAATCTTGTGCAACAGCTGAAGCTTTGGCTGCCCAAGTTACACAGGAAAACTATGACAAAGGAATGATTTACCCACCATTTACCAACATCAGAAAGATATCAGCCAACATTGCTGCCAAAGTCGCTGCCAAGGTTTATGAACTTGGTAAGTTTCTTTCTGATAGGTCATGTTCATACAAGCATTGCCTAATAAACACAATTTACTAAATCTTAGGGTTTTGTCAATTTTCTTTCTAGGTCTGGCTTCTAATCTGCCTCGGCCAAAATATCTGGTTAAGTATGCAGAGAGCTGCATGTACAGCCCACTCTACAGAAGCTACCGTTGAATTTTGAAGCTGCATATACATCCCCGGCCTACAGAAGCTATCGTTCAATTTCCAGTGTTTCTGTAGTTGCAATTTCTCTGATCAAAATAATTGATTACTTTTCGTTTTCTGCCAAAAGAAAAAGAAAAGGAAAGACTACTTTATTCTTTCAAATTCAACATCAAATGAATTAGTATCAATATCAAAGAAGCTTTACAACCATGCCCCGTACGATTTGATGACTTGATCCATTCTTGGACAATGAACTTACATGGACAAATTGACAAGGGTTCTCAACCCAGCAAAGAATTCTGCACGATCACGAGAACTACATTTGCGATATTTGAATACTTGAATTATTGGTTACTCGTAGGTATACCATATACGGTTCATCTTCAATGTAGATTGACAAGAATTGTATAAAATTGCAGATAGGCACAAGTAGCTATATACAAATCAAACTCATTACAGGGCTACAGGAAAATTCTGGGCAGGAACTACAAATTTGAGATATTATTATTAGTGCAGGCCATCAGAAACTTGGGAACTCCGAACCCCCCAAAACAATCTTGGCTTCAAGTTCTTGTTTGTGGCTGTAAAGAGCCAACCCATATGGGTTTCACAGGTGGCACAGTTTGTTATTGTCCATGCATACCTGCAAAAGTGGGAAAACTGGCGACTTAGCAACTCCATAATACTAAAATTCTAAGATCACAATCAAATCAGAGGAAATAATGAAGCTTACGGAAACCTAAGTAACTCACCATACAGCATAGATTGACAGTCTGAAGTCCCAGGGATTTCAAAAGGGCGTGAATACTATAATCAAACAATTGCCTAAAATTCACAATCATTGCAGCTAGACACCATATTTTATTCATACTTGATAAGTCATTCCGTATAATTGTGACATACTTTTTATTCTTTTTATTTGTTTTAATTTTACTAACTCTCAAATTTTGTGAATTACATAACTCTGAATCCCAATCTATGATTCTCTAGCCAATAGACTATACAAAGAATATTATTCAACCCCAGAATAAATTGATGTTCTTGGTCAGAGAATCAGAAGAATATTAAGGTACAAGCGCATACCCAGGAAACCAGCTGTATTCACTCACGGCTAGCCCTATAAGTGCCAAGCCATTTGCTTTGTAGAAAGTCATTATCTCATGTACAAAACCATTTGAGTTCACATAGGCACCAAGAGGACCTTCACTTGACATTACCAGCATATCACTCCGTTTTGCAATGACAGTCTGCATTGTACAACATGTGTGCGCACACACATCCAAGTTAATAGAAAGACATATAGGCAAATGATATGTATTTATGCATGCATGCACACACAGTTCCGAAGCAAGAACATTACCTGACAAGTTTTACACTGGATAAGATCAACACCCTGAAGCAGCTCAATTTCTCGACGCAGCCTATATGAAATGCCGTCAATCTCCAAAAGCTCCTGCCTTGTAGATTCAGACACAGGAATTTTACTAGCAATATAAAATGACAAAAGATCGGGTTTCTTCACAAGACTATCCATGCTTGGTGCCCCCACTATCTGTTTCCACATATCTGCAATACATCAAAAAAGAATCATATAACAAAGTTGACAGATGACACAACCCATTTGACCAGGATAACACATACAGGAAACTCACACTCTAAAAACTGAACCCTTAAATTCCTTTTTCACTCAATTTATAAATGATTGGGCAGGATGTTGTATGTGAACCCAAAGCAAAGTAAAAGTACCTGCAGCTCTTTCAGCAAGACAATAGGAGTCGTACATGCGATATACCCAATGAGGCCAGAATGCTCTTGGAGCTCTACGAAACTGTTTTAAGTCCGTATTTCTCCAACATCTATCTGGCTCTTTCTGTTTGCAGGATTGCATGTCCGACTTGGAACTGCTCCCCAAATCAACATTATTATTCTCAGGGCATGAATGTAATGAATCCGTGGATTCAGAGTCTTTTGATTGTGATCCTTGAAGTTGGGATTGTGACTTCTCATCATCACTGCTTGTAGTTGTTGTTGATTCATCCATTGTATCAGATCCATAATAGGAATCAACCACAGATTGGTGAATTTCCCTTTCAGTCAATGAAAGTGCACTCTCAAAGCTTTCATCTGAATTTGCCTCAGAATCATTGTCCACGTCCATAGATTCATTTGACTTTGCATGAGAATTGTTTGAAGGCAGTATACGCGAGAAATGATGGCCTCCAGGTTTACTAAATGGTGCAACAGCTCCAAATGCATCCCGTGGGGCCCTCAATGGTATATCTTCCTGGATGATTTGGACTTCCCCACATGGCTGACAGATGAAAATTTTACACCAAATAAGCTACTACATAGATGACCAAATAAAATAAAAGAGAGCGGCAATTGATCAATGTGTCTCAAACACAAAATTATTCTAACCGCTCCTTCCACATCAATCCAACGGCGTCTTAGATGAAATCTCTGTTGGCCACGAGTTACCACATTCAGTGAGCCATCCTCTAATCGTCGATATTGCCGAATCTGTAAAAGAAAAATATAAATAGTAGTATAATCTTGTGCTTATAAATGAAAAAGCATAGATTAAAACATAATAGTTTCTACATATGAGCAGTGGGACAAATTAAATATACCTCTGCAGTTGTCCCAATATTGGAAAACCTTATTCTTCCATTATCAGGATCTCTGTAAACCCGAATCTACACAAAAAAATTTCAGGAAAAAGTTACAATGAAATACTACATAAAGAAATCCAATTCATAGTAAAAACAAGTCCTTAGCTGTCACGAGGAGTTCACCTACCACACCAATAGTATAAGGAGCATCAACTTGGGTTAGCGCTCTCTCAACAGCAACTACAAAATTGGGTTGAATTACTCTTAGGGGAAGGGTCGCCTCTGGGAACAGGACAACTCCTGCATATACCACGAATCAAAATCTAAGTTCTCTGAAGATATTAAATAATTAATGAATGAAAACATACGAGAATATGAGGATGCAAAAGAAGGCAATCTGAAAACAAGACTGACAAGAGATTTAACTTTGTTTCTTTTTACTCCTAAGCCATTCATCTTGGTCATTATCATTAGGACTAAAGCGTGTAGGGGCACCAGTTAGTTGATTCCATTAATTTTGAGGTAATGCTATTAAAGCAGCTAAAAACTTAGACACAATGATATTAAGAAAGATGGCAATAGTGAAATGCATCTTGCATGGAATATTTTGACATATATCTGAAACGATTTTACTGACAGAGAGCATTCAAAAGACGCTAGATCATTCTGAATATCTAAAAGAACCAAATGCAATTGCTCAGAGATACCATCTCCACTTCCTGTTAATCCAGAATACTTTCAGATTAATAAAACATTCTTTTTTTCTTTCTCGTCCACCAAGATGGGTAGGACTTTACAGTTTGCACCAGACTACTCTGACCTGTCGCTAACACTAAAATGCCAAACGTATTCGCTACCAAGGTGAGAGACTGGAGCTGAAAATAACATCAATGATCAAATGTAAAACCATATAGATTAGTACCTTCAAGATAGAAAATAGGGAGGTTCAAGATGGCCCCCCCATCTAGAAATGCCACCCTATGATGAGTGTCTTCAACCTCTGTTGCAAGTAAGATACAACTAAACATCAATTCTTTGAATGTACAGTTGGACGCAAACAAATATAATTTTTTCTTTATAAAAAAAAGCCAGTAAAAGACCAAAAATTCCTACCACCAAGATATGTATGCAATGAAGCCAAACAGTTGTTGAAGGTATATTCATCAGACGAGCCACGACCACTTCAGTTGAAATTTCCATACAAAAGTCAATAGCAAATGACACAATCAAATAACAGCAGTGATAAAAATAGCTTTAAAAAACATAAAATGTCAATTTGAGTGTGTTATTCCCCGTGGAAAATTCAAAAACCCTAGGCCACAAATTATCAGTAAATGAATTGAAATGGTGATAAAGTTGGAGGAGAAGAGGAAAACGAAAATTACGTGAGGTCACGTTCATCGCCAGATGAGTCGTGGAGGTCATCGACCTCTTCGACCTGCAGTTCCTCGAGATCGAGCTCTCGTATCTCCTCCATCTGTTGCCTCTCTCTCGCTAGAATGCGATCATCTTCCATTTCTATCTTCACTGTGCGAATTGGCTTTGTTTCCTTTGGGTTTGGTTTGGAAGAAACAGAGAAATTTCAGGTGGTTGCTTACCCGCCACCGTGAACACTTCCGCCACCAATTTTCCTTTTCTCCCGCTCTTACGAATTCTAGTTTAGCTTCTTCACTGACCAGGTGTCTAGTGTCTTTGTCATGCCGGCGCGGATCTGTCACGCACCGAATTTGTTTTTAACCTTGAAATTTTTTTCCCCGTAAAAGTTATAAATTACTTTATTTTTTTGTCTTTTACCTCAAACTTTACTCAACCAAGGTTTTATCTATTTGAAAATTAAATCGCCTATTCTGCGCCTGCGAGAAGCTTTTATTGTTTATTTTTTCTTTTTAAAATTTATTTTTTAATTAAAAATAATAATAAATAGTTATGTTTCATAAAAATGAGATTCATTAACTTATTTTTCTTTTAATTTTAATTTTTTTAATATAAAAAGTGTGAATTTACCATATTATCTTCATTTAATTAATAATTTCAATTCTTAATGTTTGCATTAACCAAGGGCATTTTCTGGTATTTTGAATGTTTCACCATTCTCTGCCTTTTGCTTTATATATATAGATATATAAATTATCAGTCCCCTTCTATTGAGGGATCCCTCAAATAATTTTATTTGAGGGACGCCCCTTAGGGTACCCTACAATTTTTTTCCCAATGATCCAAACCATCTATTTTTTAGGTCTTTATTCATAGATCATCCTTACAAAAAATTAGACAAATCGAAAACCATTTCGACATCCAATTGTGTCTTACAAAATCAATGAATACGATGCTTCAAGAAAATGCTAAAATTTCAATAGCTTAATTGAGTGGTCAAATAATATCGGATTCAAGTGATTTTTTGTTGAGATGATCTTTGAATGAGTATGTACAAAATAGACGGTTTGGATGAGTGAAATACAATCCGGAGTGGGGCCTACAAGGGATGTCCCTCAAATAAGCTTATTTGAGGGATCCCTCAATGGAAGCTCTCTGTATAAATTATAACAACTTACTGTTATGTTTCACCAAAAATACATTGTTATCAACTTATTTAATACAAAAAGACTAAAATATACGCAATTTAAATATGACATCCTTTCTCTATAAAAGAATTCGATATTAGACAGCAAAGCGTTTTTTTCAATTATTTATTCAATTTACAAATGAATTTCCATTTGGTATTTGTAAGAATGTACAACAATTGTTTAATTGCTTATGAAGGAAGATATGTGTTGAATTAAGATTTCAATGGATTTTAAAGTAGTTAGGAATATGTGGATTTTATTGATTTTCATAAACTCCACATATACTTTAATTGAATTTTATAAGGATTTTGAAGAAATTTATTAGAATCTTATTATATGTTTGATAGATTTTTACAAACTTCTATAAATTCGAAATAGAGATAGGTTATCATATTTTATATTGGTGGTGGTAGTAGAGACAGTGATAATAGGGATGGTAGATGCATCAATAGTGGTGGGGAGAGTGGCAGTAATAATCATCTCAAGTAGTGGTGGCGGTGGGGATTGTGGTAATGACAATGATTGTGGTGGAGGAGGAGTGGTAGGGGTGATGGAGGCGACACGGTGGCAATAGTCATGACAAGATGGTGGTAGTAGATGTTTTATATCTTGAGAGTAAAAAATATATTTTTATAAAAAAAATTTAGGAGGGAAGCAAAGATTTGGCATGACTTAAAATGAAGTCTAAAATCAATCGAAATTCACTATTTTGGGTATTTTCTTTAAAGTCAATGATTTTTTTTAATATGCCCATTTTTTTTAAAATAATGATTGAATAGCTCTAAATTTGAATGGACTTTAAAAAGTTTCACACCCAAAATTTTATAGATCGTTATTGAATACCATGAACTTTTAAATTAGGTTTTTTTTATCACAAATGGTCCCTGAAGTTTGCGAAATTATCACATTTCGTCCCTAACTTTTTTTGTGACACTAATGATCCTTAAGGTTAGAATCCACACATCAAAGTGGTCTATGCCAATAGTTTTCGCCAAATTTTCTGTTAAATTGATGACGTGACACATGTGTGGAGCCCACACATCCAATCATATAGAACCACATGACTTTAAATATAATATAATATATTTTAAATAGTTTTAAAACTTAAAATTCATAAATAAAAAAACTAAAAGCAACTTAAATCTTTTATTTATTTATATGTATATATTTATATATATATATATATATCTCTCTCTGAACAGCGCATGAAAGATATTTAAAAATATATAAAAATATTTAAGTTGCTTTTAATTTATTATTTTTTATGAATTTCAAGGTTTTTAAAATTTATTATATTATATTTAAAATCACGCGGCTCTATACCATTGGATGTGTGGGCTCCATGCATGTGCCACATCAACAATTTAACAGAAAATTTGACGAAAGCTAACAACATTGACCATTTTGATGTGTAGAAGGTAACCTTAAGAATCATTAGAGTATCCACAATGATGTTCTCTATTTCTGAGCTAAAATTTGGCAAAGAATATAAAAAAGCTATTTTAGGAGCTCTCTAAAAAATTTCAACTCCAACCATACTCCCTAATTTGGAGAGTCATAAATGCTATAACTCTTTTTTGATTGGTCCATCTCTATTTTAAAAAAAATAAAATAGTTAGCCTTAAATAAAGGTTTGAAATACTCATTAAATAAAGCAGCATTAAATTATAAGGAGTCACTAGGAGTTATTTCTCTATTATCAGATTTAGGAGCTCCTAGAGGACTTCATATTTTAGGAGGTGGATAGGGAACGTGGTTAGAGTTGTATTTTTTGCGAGTTCTCCTTAAAATTTATCTTAGGAGGTGATTTAAGGAGTCCATTAGTGTTACAAAAAAAAGTTAAGGAAGAAAGTTGATAATTTCGTAAACATCGGAACCATTTGTGATTGCCTCCCTTTTCTGCTTTTACTTACAGCAGGCACCCGTTAATCTCTCAAATTTGGTTTCCGCACCCGTCGTCAAGCTCTCTATCTCTTCGCTGTGGCATATATAAGAGCTTCGAGGATAAAATCTCCAAGCCGCGAAAAAGCAAGGCCATGGGTCGCGTGGTCTTCTCTCACTTCCTCGCCAACTCTTCTCCACGCTTAGCAACCTCACTGTACTCCCTCTCTCTCTAATGCTCTCTCCACTGGCTTTAATTTCCAGTACAAGCTTCACATTTGTACGTTTTTTAAATTATTTTTTATTTTTCGAAGCAGGTGCTATGGTGGATTTCAAATCAGGCGCTGGAAAAGACCTAGTTCAAATCCTCAGCATCGGCTTCTAAGCGCCCGTAATGGCTCTGGTTTTCGGTGCTGCTGTAGCGCTTCGCTCTTGCAACCCGCTGGTCCAGAGACTTCTCCGAGCTCTGTAAAGTAATCCTTACTGTTACTAGATTCTTAGTCGTATATGTTCCATCGATTTCTTGGCTGCATTGTGATTGATAGTGGCTAGGTTGAGTGTTCTAGCTCGGAAGGCTGTTGTTACAGTTTTATGGCTCTTTGATTTAGACATTGATTGATTTTCGTCCAATTTCATTTCCGTTCTCATCGATTTTCGAATGTTAGTATTTAAATTTCATGTATAATTAACCGTTTTATTTATTATGTATATTATCTTGTTTGCATTAATGCCAAACTCATGTAATTTTAAGTGTTTTCTTTTTTCTTTTTGGCTTGCACATGGGTCTGTCACACAAACACATGTGAATAGTAATTAGATTAGATTTATGGTCAGTCTCATTGAGTTTTCCATTTATAGGAAGAGGATAGTGTCTGGAGTCCAGCCGACGGGTTCTATTCACCTAGGGAATTATCTTGGAGCCATAAGAAATTGGATTCTGTTGCAGGTAGTAACAAATTGTTTGATTTGGAAAATAGTTACTTGCATATTATGTATTTACATGGTAATGCTAATTTGCAATGTGGCTTCTGTTGTTGCAGAATACATATGATACTTTCTTTTTCATTGTGGACCTCCATGCGGTATGGCTTTCCAGTTCTTTTAACTTTCTTCTTCTTCCATTTCAGTTGCTTCTTCATGTGGTGGTGCCAGTGCCACAGGGATATATTACAGCAGAATCATTCACTTATTATATCCATTGATTTGTTGTTTTTAACCTTTTATGTGGTATCCCTGAAAATAACTCGTGGATATTGATACAAGTTCTCTTTGAATAATAATTTATTTTGGAAACAATACTCTTTCATGTTAGAGGATTCATACTCGTCTATTTAAATAAATACAACAGCACATATTGTCTACCTTTTGTGTGGTGGGTGTGTGTGAACTGTAAAATCTATTTTTTTTTCCTTTCTTTCTTTCCCTAAAGCATTCATGATGTTAAAACTTGAACTTTCAAATTCGATCTCCAAAGTATCCTGTTATTGCGTCAACATTGTGGATATATGAATTTAAGGAGAAAAATTGAGGCTCAGGGTTTGTTTTCCTCGGAATGGAAAATGGATCTCGGTGATGATTTTCAAAGTTTTTGCTTACAGATTACATTGCCGTATGATGCACAACAATTATCCAAGGCAACAAGGGATACCGCAGCTCTTTATTTGGCATGTGGAGTGGACACCTCCAAGGTGTAGTGCAAATATTGGTCCTTTGCACTGTTGTTTAGAAGATTGTACTTCTGCTGAATATCTTATTTATGATTTTGCAAGTGTAGGCATCTGTCTTTGTGCAGTCTCATGTTCGTGCCCATGCAGAGTTGATGTGGCTTTTAAGTTCTGTCACACCTGTTGGTTGGCTTAATAGAATGATTCAGTTTAAAGAGAAATCGCGCAAGGCGGTGAGTTTTTAGCTGTATGACAGCTCTATCATTGTTCTGTATCTAATCTAAAATGTTCTCAATGAGGACATGTTATACTTATAAGAAAAACTTATACTAGTCCATTTGATTCTGGTCGATGTGTTAGAGTCTTTATCGGTCTCACCCTGTTATTCTATCCAGAGGAGAAAGAATTGATTAACTTCTATCGATTATTGAACATTAAAATGAAATTTTCACTAAGCTAGCATTGATTATTTACGTTCCAGAAGCTACTGACTACACAACTTTGAACATCACCAGCAAACTTTCTGGTTTGACTTATGCCATGCTATGCATATTGTAGTTTTCTACTATGCTGTGTATTTATCATTTGTCACTGCTAATGTACATTTCCCAATGACATTCATATTTCAAATTAATTGTTGTATTTCTTCACAGAAATAACTTTATACTGCCCATATTATTTTTTTGACAGTTGTTTACATGTTATTATGTACGATTGAAGTTAATTGCCTTACTTTAGTTTTGCTATTGTAGGGGGATGAAAATGTTGGTGTTGGTCTGTTGACTTACCCTGTTTTGATGGCTTCTGATATTCTTTTATATCAGGTAATCCTCAAACTTTGCAGCTTATTTAACAGAATGTGAAATTTTATATCAGGTAATTTCTGTCTCCATAAGTACGGAGTGCAGAGTGAGATTTTGGGTTCATTTCCTGTTGGATGGAAGGCTTGAGTTGCAAGGAGGTGTGATAATCAAGGAGTATTAAAGCAATGGTTTTTTGTGTGCTTGTTTAAGTATGCATTGATAGCCTTGATATGTTAATCATTACTCTACGTTATTCTTATGTTCACCTGGATGCTTCTGTAGTCTGACTTTGTCCCAGTTGGTGAAGATCAAAAGCAGCATTTGGAGTTGACACGTGAGCTAGCGGAGCGTGTTAATCACTTATTTGGTGGAAGGAAATGGAAAAAATTGGGAGGGTGAGAAGCTATATTACAACTTAAACATAAAAATATTCGTTTAATTGTTCACTCTTATCATTTTCTGGCTTCACTTTCTCTCCATAGAGCTTTTTTTAATTTATAAAAATCCTCTGCATAGAACTTGACCTTTATATTTTATATGTTTTTGCAGGCGAGGTGGTTCAGTTTTTAAGGTGTATTTTCTTTTTTGGTTGATAATCCTTAACTTGGGCTCATCAATAACATAAGTAATGGAAATGTCTTTTCTTCCTTAGGTTCCTGAGCCTCTTATACCACCAGTTGGAGCACGAGTGATGTCCCTTACTGATGGTCTTTCCAAGGTTATTTATATTTCGTGTTCTCCTATAATTACACACTGCGAATAATGTATATCTCTTTTTCTGTTTAAATTATTATTCTCTACAGTGTTGACGTCCTTCATTTTTATTTTATGGGCTTTTTCTTACCTGAATTGATATTACTTTTGAAATGTCTCCTAGAGTCTGTCAGTATCAGATGACCAAAATAATTATGTACTCAATCAAGTTTCTATAGCACTCCAAGCACTTGAGGATATGAATACTTTCCCTCCTCTTACGAATTTGATTAGAAGTTAATTAGACAAAAGAAAAATTTATACTTTAAATTAATCTAATTTAAGGGGAGGGGGACTCGAACTTTAGTGCAAGGGGACGGACACACTGCCCTGACTAACTAGCCTAACACACAATTAGAAAAAAAAGTTTGTTTAGGCTATACTCCACAGCCCACTTCTCTTGAATTCCTCAATCTCTTTTTTTGAACTCTTTTCTTGTGTCTTCAAAATTCTCTCATTTAGTCCTCTATCATTCTAGCAGGTAAGTCTGTTTTTTGGTAAATAAAATTAAAATAAACAAATCTTTTACTGCTGAGTTATCTCTCCTATTATGGATTCCAAGGAAGAAATTGAAAGGAAATTGATAGAATGTGCATGAGGGTGGGTGGGTCTGGCAGTTGTGATTAATTATGGTAAAGTGAGGAAATTGAAGAGAAAATGGTGATGAAAATTATGTTAATTTGGACCTAATAATTTTGTAGGCCAAACGAAAAAAGGAAAGAATAATACCCCAAGACTTGGACAAATTTTGTTGTCTAATATTGTTACGATTATCATCATAGTATCTCATAGTAGTGAGTATGAAATAAGATCCTTGGAAAACTTATTTACACAATCTAGGGTATACGTAACAGTGATCAAAATTCCAGTTTTTCCATACATTTTAATTTTATGGCTAGTTCCCACCTATTTGTAGGCGTGCACCTAGTGTATTTAATGTTTTTAAGGAAGTAATATCATCAATAACACAAATAACAGACTTTTCTCATGCTTACTGACATTCTTTTGGTTTCAATATTATAGATGTCCAAGTCTGCGCCTTCTGATCAGTCCCGGATCAATCTTCTTGACCCTAAAGATGTGAGAAACAGAAATTTTACCCACTTCTTGTTTTTGATATGATATGCGGCAAGTATGCTTGACCTGTTTTATTTTTAGTTGTTATTACTTTTCACATAACCAAAGTTAAGCATATTATGGGTGTTGAGTTGACTATCGCAAACTCGTCTAGCTTGCCTCAAGTCTATACATTTCTTATGGAGAATCTATGTGACCTACCTATTTTGTTTTTTCATTATCCTTTTCCCAGTTTCATTTTGTTCCCCTCATCAACTTGATCTAAATGGCTTAATTGTTCTATAGGTAATAGCAAACAAAATAAAGAGGTGCAAAACTGACTCATTTCCAGGGTGAATACCTATCTTCCATTTGTAATCACTTAAAGCTTCCTCTCTTTTGATGTTCTGCTTTGTTAATTTTCTTCTGTCCATGTTTAGTGTTGGAGTCATAATCCTATTTCTGGTCATAATACTAAAACTCTTCTGTGTTGTTGTTTGATAATCCTATTTCTTACAGCATGGAATTTGATAATCCTGAAAGGCCTGAGTGCAACAACCTTCTCTCAATATATCAGCTGATTTCGGGAAAGACGAAAGAGGTAATGAATCTATTTGTTTACTTCTTTAACTTCTTTGTAGCCCATCTGTTTAGTGCTTTTCATTATATATAGATGCATGGACTTCAACTTTTTCTGGTGAAGTTTTTTTTCATACCATTTGAAGATGACTGACCATCTCTGGTACACCTTTATTATTGCAGGAAGTTGCAGAAGAATGCCGAGATATGAACTGGGGCACATTTAAGTCACTCCTAGCTGATGCGCTGATTGATCATCTGCAACCCATCCAGGTTTCGACATCTAAATATGATGCTTTTTCAATAGGTGATGTTTACAGGACAATTAATATTTGGCTGGTTGGTTGTGCCAATCGATCAGGACTTAAGTGCATATTTTATCCTTCGATACTGGAGATAATGCAGGCTTAGTTTTTTATGTAGTTTCTATGTTTTGGAGTTGTGATTGAGAATTTAGCCGCACTTTAGTCATTGTGGTAAAAATTCATGAACAGCACTAGCTAGCTGTCAGACTTTTCCTAAGATTTTAGGTTGGAACTGCCATCATATCTGTTGAACCTTTGTTTATATGTGAATCATCTGTTCAGGTATATAGGTTTCTGTTTTCCCATGTCTTCATCAGTTTTGCTGAGATGATTGTTTTTAAGCTGTTAAACTGACTGTATTTGCTATGTACAACTGCACATTTATTTGAATGAATTGGTGGAGAATATAGCTTTCTAAGTGATTTCTGGCAGTTGTTATGCTTCAAATCTGTGATTATATACCTATGATGTGTATATTTTTTATCTGCTTTATGTGCACAACTTTGTATTGTTCTGCCAAAGATTTATTGATGTTTTATGTCCCATCAACTTATTGATTCGCTCCACTCTTCAATTTATGGAGATGGCCTTTTTTCACTTGCCAGAAAGTGTACCATATTGTTCCATCATTCGTTGTGGTATTCCCTGTCATCATTGCATTTTCTGCTTTTGCAGGTTCGCTACGAGGAAATCATTTCTGACTCAGCTTATTTGGATGGAATTTTGGCAGAAGGTGCTACGAAAGCTGCAGGTATAGCTGATGCTACACTCCATAATGTCTACCAGGCAATGGGATTCTTGCGTAGATGAGCAGAACCAATGCTGCAGGGTAGAATTCATGTGAAACGACCAGTAAGACAGAAACTTCAAAGTTTACTTTGGATGATGGATCATCCGCCACAATTTTTCTTTTGGAGCATAACAACCATAAGCATATTCTTGATGAGTGAAAAGATATTTTAATGTGAAGGCCTTAAATCTTAGTTGTTGTAGTTGCCTCCATCCAAATAGGTGTTTTTGTTTGGGTATAAACGGATAGGTGTATTTTTCATTCGTTATTATTCAGTGGATTGGTAGTCTGCTATGTATTATTATGTGACTATTTAATAAAATATTGTTTGCTCTGTTGGTGCTTACAGTAGGATTTAATCTCTCTGAATCATTGAAATTAAGGACTGCAGCTTCATTGTTGAAGCAGTCTGTATAATAATTTATGACGCGTTTATCATCTCGTCACCGTTGCCTCTTGTTTCTTGAAATTAGTTCCCTGTGATTTTGGAGATTTGATTTTAGGAAGGCCGTGTTTGGTTAGAAGCTTAAGCCCTACGTGACATGTAGGGTTTATCACGTCTGTGGATGGATTCTTATCAACATAGAAGATAGTGATAGAAAGAGAGAATATAAATCCATCCAATGATTGGAAAGTTAGAAAAAAAACATAATCTCATATTCCCTTCCCCTTCGGTCCACCCATGGCCTTGTTTTTTCTTTACAAAAGAGGAGCTGTGACCACGCATCTGCAAAATTACGGACAAAGACGGTGAGAAGTCAATGCCACTCTTAAAATCTCTCTCTCTCTCTCTCTCTCTCTCTCTCTTGTGGCAAGAGAATAAAGGGTGCGTTTCCTCTCTGTTCTTCTTTCTTCCATTTCCTTTTAACATTTTTCTGAGACTTGCAGAGACAGAGAGACATGACAAGGACCACTGTGATACTGCTTTGCTATTCTAAAAGGTTTATATTCTCATCTCAATCATTATTTAGTATTTACTACTCTAAGCAGTATTGGTTATATATTATGCTATATTCATTTATACTTTATCCTTATTTGTATACGTCAATAGAATAATGAGATTTGATATTGAGTGCCTTGTAAAAGAAAGCTGGAGTTGCTTCCTTTGGGTAGTTGAGTGAAAATCTGTGACCCTTCCCACACGTCATCTATTGGGAAATTTCCCTTGAATCATTACCCAGTCATACTCATAATTTTGAAATACAAACTAGTTTGTATTATCAGTAAGGCTAGGGTTGGGAGCCAGTAAACCATACATGGCCCAGTGTAGTGTCACGGTTCGTATTGGTTTGATTTAGACCTCAAACTAGTTGCATAGCCGAACCAAACCAATGTGTTTGGTTTGGTTTGATTCCGCATTTCGTTGCGTATAGTGTATGCTCGATAATTTGCTTGACCTACTCCTTTTGCTTCCTTTGAGTCCCAGTCCCAAGTCCCACCGAATGAAACAGAAAAAAAATTCCACCCAAGCAAGAATGACGATGAGGAGAGATGAGGGAGAGATGGAATAAGCACCTGGGAACTTTGGGAGTAGATCTTGTTACATGTGGAAGTGGGAGTATTTTTGTGAATTTCTGAGACGTTCATGTGGCGATCCCAATCCACATCGATGAAAGAAAAAAAGATTCTAGGATTTGTTCCAATCCAAAGTTGCATTTGCATGGCATGGGAAATCCTGCAAACATACAACAAAGCCAGCTCAGGCTGGATGTATGCGTGTGCTCCCTACCGCCCATTGTCTGTGCGACACGCTCCCTCAATGGGACATATATAGCTGTATTTATCTTCACATTGCCCCAAGAACATATATATATATATATATAAATATAAATTTTAAGACAATTTAGTTTGTGAATCATTGTTTTCTTTTTATTTTTTAATGTTTTTTTATTAAACATGTGCATGAGATTCAAACTCAAGATCTTCATTAATGAAGTAGGGACTGAATGATACTAGATCAAAAGAAAATTTTAATAACTTCATTTCATTCATATACACACATGTAACCATTAGAGCTAATGAAAATGATAAAAAAAAAAATTTCTAGTAATTTAAATGATAAAATGATTAAGAGCATTTATCCCTGCACCGAAGTCTTCGATTCCCCTTCTCTTAATATTGTTGTTTACAATGAGTTTGACTGGAAATTATTTATTTTTAATTTATATGGAAGTTATTTAAAAACAACTGAGACATAAGTTCCCTTTGCGTGATTTCCAATCTTAAGGTATTTAGGGTGTTTTAGGATTTTACTTAAATAGGCGCAAGATTATCGAACTTGCCAATGCAGTGTTAGCTTTCTTTCAACAATTATGCGAGAAGGTTTCTTTTCTCCTAATCAAAGATTACATCTTAATTGAAATGAAGACATTAAATCATGCACATCTTCCGAAACCAAAACCAAAATGGTCGAGCTGGGTTACCCAGTGACTGTGGCCCTCCCTCTACGCCCCTGCTTGGCACCCATGATCTGAACTCCAGGATTTCTTTTATCCCAATGTAATAAAAAAAATAAAAAAAACCAAAACCAAAATCAAAACCAAATTGGATAAAACAAGCAAAGATATTTTGCCTGACACGTAACCCCCCAACCCTACCCCTCCTTGATTTTTTTTGTGCCTTTATTCAGTCTCCTCAAATCCTATATATATACGTTGGCTTGCCATGTTTGCTAAATATAAGCCATTGTTGAGTTCTCTGCTTTACCCTACTTCTGAAAGGAGAGATTTCATTTTGGGGTTTTCGAACGTTGCCTATTTTTCACGTTAAGATTTTCCCAAGAGAATGGACAGAAACCAATTGCAACGCCAGGTTGCCCTCAAGAGAAGCTCTCTGTTTGAGCAGGTTTTTATAATTTGCTTCTCCCCCCTTTTTTTTTTTTTTTTTTTTTTTTTCTGTGTTTCAGAACTATTTTTAGGCCATTTACATCTTGAAACTGCATGTCGTCTGCTCTGCACGGATACTTTTCATGTTTTCACAAAATGTGTTTGGCTGGCTTTGATATTTGCATTTCCACTCATAGGATTTTCTATATTCTCTTTTTTTAATACAACGGGGTTTCTCACACACACACTACTAAAAGTGTCATTGGAATTTGACACTTTTCTATTGAGTTAGACCCGTCGGTAGAATTTTCTATCTTTTTAAAGATTAAGAAATGGAATTAAACCAGCGGTGGTGTTGCAGAAAACAATCCGGGTAGGTATTGCTCTGTTTTAGTATACAGGTAGGGTTAGAAATCGGTCAGTATAAACCAAGGCCCAACTTTTTTTTAATACAACACCGAGGCCCAAATTTGAATGTACAACACTGGCCACACGTTACCCATTTAGCCCATTTCAATGTTATGTTTTTGAAAAATATTAGAAATGAATAAAATTGGCGTAATAATTAAGCTGATGTATTTGGTATTAATTATTTTGACAAAAAGGATAGATAGCAGGGCTCTTCGATTTTAGTAGTTCTGAAATTGTGCAACTACTTCATCTTCTCAATGTGTTTGGTTCAATGTTGCAGCAGTTCCTCGATTCACAGCAATTCGTACAGCTGGAGGATTTGGAAGACGATGCTAACCCAAATTTTGTGGAGGAAATTGTGACATTGTTCTACAAAGACTCATCTAGACTGTTCCAAAAGATTGAACAAACCATGTAAGTAAAACAATAGTCTTAGTTATATATGTGTTGGCAGTCGCTATTCATGCTCCCAGTTTGTCGTCGTGCGCTGTGTTTCGATTATTGATAATAAGTATGACTGAGTACTAAAATGAACTTCATTTGTATATTGATTTATGCAGGCAAAGTAGACCTATTGATTTTGGCAAGCTGGATGATTACATGCACCAGTTCAAGGGTAGCAGCTCAAGGTACCCAAGGGAGAAAAAAAAAAAAAAAAACCCAATACTACTTGCTTTCATTTTAACATCAGCTTGAGTAAATATATTGCTCCTCCAATGTGCTCATTAAAGCTAGATTTCTAACAGCATTGGAGCTATAAAGGTGAAGAATGAATGCTCCCAATTTAAGGAATTTTGTTTGGCAGGAAATGCTGAAGGGTAAGATATATATTCATGTATAAACATGTAGCAATCAATGTTGTAGTTCTTTCTCTCCTTGCTGTGACATCATTATGAATTTATGTTTGATTTTGCAGCTGCTTCTGGGCTTACCAGAGAGTGAAACAAGAGCACCACACCTTGAGGATCCAACTTGAATCTTACTTTCAGGTAACTAACGAGCAGTTGCATTTGTTCTTAAATTTTTTTTTTCTTTGCGCGTAAAAAATTATGTCGGTTTCTTATGTGCCTTGTATATCTGCAATCTGTATAGTTGAGGAAACAAGCAGGACTGGTACGACGTTTCTGAGGTGCCAAGTTGATAGCATGGAGAAAGAACTACCAGCAGCAGCATCATTTTGCCATTTTGTGGGCTCCTAGGGTTATAGAGGGCACCATTAAAATATCAAGTTAGCAGAAGGAATAATATGCAGTTTTTCAATTTTGGTTGGGGCCATAGAAGTTATGTTCCAAAAAATCTGAATCCTAGTGTGCCAATAATGCAGATGTTACTCTTCTGAATTATATTAATAATGCATCTATTATGTTGGCCTCTTTTTTTTGTTTTTTCAATGTCAGTCATTATAAAAAAGCAAAATATTCCAGGCCTTCTATTCATCACAATCACCATGACAGAGAATTTGGTGCATATCATGAATCAAAAAGAACAAGAATAGGATGAAATGATATGCCCCAAAATCTGTAAGGCAATCAGTAACCCAAGAGCGTGTTTTGGTTTTTGCATTTGGTTGGTTTGTTTAGAGCGCAGAAAAACTTGTAATGATAACAGCAATCAAAGAAGTGAAGAATAATGAAGGGGAACAAGAGAGGTAGGAAAGCAAAAAGGGTATAAAGTGAAGTTGGGATTTATCAGGATTTGATTGACTGATTGAGGGCAGTGATGATCAATCTCTTATATTAGTGGGATGTGGGGGCCCACCACTAGCCACTAGAGATGGCAATTGCAAAAGGGTGGCCTTGCCAATGATGACCATCATGACTTGCCTTATGTTCAATTCTATATTCATTGAACATGATATTGAACATTTCATGATCAGTTGCTTCTTTCCAAAAAAGAAAAGCGAGTTGTTTTACAAATCAATATTTTAACTTTTTTTGACAGTTGAATAATGTGTGTGTGAGAAACTCTATTTTCCTGTAATTTAAACTGTCGCTTATATACAAAAAGAAAGAAATCAAAGCCAAACTTCAAAACAATGAAGTTTCCTTAAAGCTAGGCTTCCCCCACCAACCCATCAAATGCAGAGCATGCCTAAAAGCTATTGCAAAACACAATTATGGCACTCTTAAACCAGCTTAACCAGGTTGTTAGATATCAGTGCATGCAAGGATATTTACAAGCAAGTGTTTGCTTGACTTGGCTTTAGGCTTCAGCTAGTGGGAGTGAAAGGACCACTACTTTTTAGTGACTAGGAAGTCTTCTCCATGAATCACAAGATAATGCTATGGCTGCACTTATTTGACTGTTGCTTCATTCTAATCCCAAGTCCACACTAGCCCTTTCTTTTAATGCAGTGTTAAACTGAGAGGTCTTTAAATTTGATAGGGACAACTTAAAATTTGATCAAATTTCAATTTTAAATCATGTATTATTTTCATCTAATCAAGTGTTAACACTTAGTTTTTAACTCATCTGTGAAACACTAGTTTATGACATGTGGCATGCATTATCAGAAAAAATAGCAACAAAAAGTGCCAAGGCCTTGGCCAAGTTGGGTGGCTCCCAGATGAAATTATAAGCATGTGTTTTTTCTCTCTTTTCCTTTTTTCAAGGAAAAGAATAATTCGCAGACTCTCTCTCTCTCACTCTCAAACACACACCACACATATAGGCACATTGAGTATTTTGAGCTGAAATGCTGTCTTGGTCATGTGTCACAGTGTCATGTCTATGTGACCGGCCACATATTCCACCTACACGGCTGTTACTTGGTTTTGAACATCTCTATATTTTTCTATTTTGAGTGTAAAATTTGAGACAAGGAATCTTCCCACCCAACCATTTTCCTTTTATTGCATGTGCTCTATACTCAATATTGGGTCTCCAAAAGAGGAGATGATTGGAAGAAAATAATTTGCTATATATCTCCACACACAAACACTCTGGTCTGCAACTGATTTTTCCTTGGGGTTCATTCTTACATGCTGTTTTCCAAGTTTCAAGTGAACCCAAGTTTCTAATTTCTTGAGGCTTTTGTTGCATGCTTTGGAAATGGGTCAGTTGTATAATAAGAGAAGCTATGTTGCATCTGAAGACAAAAAGCTGGAGCTGAGGCTTGGTCCTCCAGGAGAAGACCAGTCTCTTCTCTCTCTTGGTTGCATCATCATCAACAACAATATTTCTCATGAACACAAAAGAGTCTGCCATGAAACTTTTAAAGAGAAAAAAGAAGAGAGAGAGGGCAAGTGGTTGACAAACTCTGCTCCCAGCAGTCAGTGCCAGCAAAACCCTAAGCCTTCCCATTTTCAGTGTCCAATGATTTCCAAACCCTGCAACCCTGGAGTGGCAGAGTTCCACAACTCAGATAAGAAGGCATGTTCAGATCCTGCTATTGCTTCAGAGTTTACAAATCCTGCTGCAGCTCATGGCTCTGATCAGAAAAGGTACTCTGAGCTTTTCTTGCTTTATTTGCTTCAATTAACCATAATTTAGATTAAGTACATACAAGTTACAACCACCTACTTAATTTAGATTAAGATCTTTCTGTTGAGTTAATTGAGTGTTTTAATAGAAATGTTTCAGTAAAAGCCATGTTCATATTTATATATTTCTTTTGCTTTGCTTAATTCCAGTAAAACCAGAATTGCACAAGCTGCAGTTGTAGGGTGGCCTCCAGTACGTTCATCCAGGAAAAATCTTGCAAGCTGCAAATCAAGCTTTTCGAAGCCCCCAAATTCGGAGTCACCAAATGAAATTCTGCAGGAGGGGAGCAGTGGAAAATCTGATACTAATTCCAAGCCTCATATGTTTGTAAAGATCAACATGGAAGGGGTTCCCATTGGAAGAAAAATCAACCTCAAAGCCTATGACAGTTATGAGAAACTCTCCCTTGCCATAGATGAACTCTTCCATGGTCTTCTTGCAGGTTAAATTCTGTTCAACAAACTCAGGCATCATGGAAAATTATTTTGCATTTTATTTTGGTTTACATAAGCAATTTATTATATATTTATTTTCTTTTCAATTTTTAGCTCAAAGGGTTTGTTCTGATGTGGAAAAAGAAGACAAGAAGGGAGAGACCAAATCAATAACTCATGGCAATGGGGAATATACTCTGCTCTATGAGGATCATGAAGAAGACAGGATGCTTGTTGGTGATGTCCCATGGAAGTAAGCATTCATAATATTATTGTATACCTTCTGTTGCTGGAGATTTATTTTGTGATTTATGGTTCTCATTTTATTCTATTTAATTTATAATTGCAGCATGTTTGTGTCCACTGCAAAAAGGCTGCGCGTGCTGAAGAGCTCAGAGCTTTCCACTCTAAAACGTGAGCCTACTTTTTTTTATCTCATAATTATTATTTTTGTTCTAAGTGTCAAATTAGTTTTCATGGCTAGAGCCTTTTTAGATTTATAGTTTATAATGGAAGTTTGCCTGTTTTCAGTTAGCAGCAGTCAAAATGAAAAGACACCACTTGATACTCCAATGGAAGTTGGGAAATGAGGCAGTTACTGAGGGGAGAGATTTAGTCCCATATGATATAATGGCATGAAGCTCTGCATAATTAAGGGGTTCCCCATTAAGTTTTATCTTTTTATTTCTAGTTAATGGCCTAATTAAATCTTGTATATTAAGGGTTTTTGAAGATCACTGTAATTTGAATTTGTGTTTTCTGTATCTCCTTTTTCTTGTTGAAATATCAGGTTTATAGCCTTTTGGGATTCGTAAATATGTTTGTTCATAAGTCATGCTATAACTCTCGAAACCCCCCTCCCCCAAAAAAAACAACAAACAAAGAAGAAGACTGCCAGTACACATGACTCAATAGTGTAATGGTTTGGAGCAATTGTTCTTCCAAGATTATGGATTCGAATCCTAGTATTTGTGTAGTATGTATGAGTTTAGTATATTATCGTTCCTATAAATAAGAAAAGTTCTCAACATAAAAAGAAAGAAACCATTCTCTGTCACCTGCGATTAAACTATGTTTGTTTGAAGTGGCTTAGCAGGCTGGGTTGGGCTTAATTAAACATTAAGCTACTTCTGCATTGAGCCTATTGTAAACTTGAATTCTGACATGTTTATTCACGTGAAATTGGAGAATTTTTTGCCATGTTGAGATGAACTGGATTAAACATTGTGAGTCATTCTTAACATTCACTATCACTTTGAGAATGAAAACCCACAAGGGATCTACTTAAGATTAAGAATGAGACTCCTTAGGGAATGTGATATTGGTATTACGGGAGAAATGGTCAATTAGGAGTCCAATGAGAATGATTCATTCTCATTCTTTCTTATTCTGACTCTTTCGTACTCTCATTCATTCTTGTTTCGATTTCAGGTTGCATATGGAATTGTAGTTTTATTATAGAGATTTTTAGTTTATTGTATTTTAATTTTGCCATTGGTAGCATAAGGTAAAGGTAAAAGCGTCATGTAAAAAGTGAAATCATGAATTGTAGCTTTTGCCTTGTAAAATTATAAATTTCGCCTAACAAAAATAAGTGGCACGATACCGACCGAGCACAATAATATAAGAAAATATAAACTACATTCACCACAGGACAACGTGGCTGTTGCTCTGTCTGGGGCCTTTGGGCTTGCTGTTCTGTTTTTCTATGTTTGGGCCTCGCTCTGTTTTTCCTCTGTTTGGGCCTTCCTCTGTTTTTCTTCTGTTTTGATCATCAACTAGTTGGGCCTGGTTTCTTCTCCTGGCCGAGTAGTAGCTAGCCTACTTAAGTTTTGACAAATTGTGACTTATAGTTCAAGTGGTTAAGACTTGTACGTCAACATGTGATATCCTCAGGTGTATGTACTCGTTGTTTGAGAGTTGATGAAGATTTGGTGCATGCGTTGTGGTCTTGTAAGTTTGCACAACGAGTTTGGAAGTGTTCCCCTTTCTGTCAACTAGTTGGAACATAACGGGTATGTTCTTTCATGGATCCCTTCTACCATGTTCGTACTACTTTTCAGGAGGAGGATTTATGTTTATTCGCAGTGATAGGTTGGATAATTTGGGCTGAAAGAAACAAGAGTCTCCATGGAGGCGTAATAAGAGACCCTTTTGCAGTTTATGATGGATCACTAGTCTTTTATAAGGATTTTGTTGATCTATGTCTATCGCCTACGTTACCTCGCCATGTTGCTACTTGTTGTTGGAAACCTCCTGAGGGGGACTTGCTGAAATTAAATAGAAAGATGGGGCTAGGAGCAGTAGTCCGAAATGCCAATGGGGAATTAATAGGTGCCATAGCTAAACTGTTAATTGGGCGTCTTTCCCCTGAGGCTTTTGAAGCCTTGGCTATGATTGCAGGTTGTCAAATGGCAATTGATGCAGGATTCACAAGGATGATTATTGAAAGTGATTGCTTGGAGGTGCTTAACGCCATAAACCGAACTGAATTTGACATGAGCATGGAATGAGAGTTGATAGAGGAACTGAAAGAGTTACTCTGTCGTTTCGTATTCGTATCCGTGGAACACCAACCTCATACATGTAATTTTGTGGCTCACCAATTAGCCAAATTTGCTTTATCTTATAATGAGATATGTTATTGTATGGAAGAGGGGCCTAGCTGGCTTCACTCTTACCTTCAGAATGATTTGCGTTCTTTACATTCTATTGATGAATAAAGTCATTAGCCTTTGGCCTTTAATAAAATAAAAAAACAAAAAAAAAACTCAAGCAGTTAAGAATATACTCTGCATCCGAGATTATGTGTTTGAATCTAACTTCTCTAATATCGCTTATATAAAATAGGGTTTTTCGCAGCAATGGTTCCTCAACTATACCCGTTTTTGCATTTGGGTCACTGAACTCAATTATTAGTTGCAGAGGTCACTCAACTATGTGTTTCGTTGCACCAGTAGTCCTTCTGTCAAGTCTGACTAACGTGGTGTCAACTTCATGGCCAAATATATCTTTTGAAGTCTGGCATGTCCAACCTCCCATCTACAGCAACTTCCCTTCGAAAAATGTCAAATCTAGCGCCAAATAAATCCCCAATTCCCATTTATATTCGAAGAAAGCCACATAAAAACAATAGATGTGCTGAAATTTTGGAAATTGGAAGGAAATCTGGGAAGCCACATAAAAACAGTAGATGCGCAAAAATGTCGCAGATTTCTTCTTCATCAACAAATCCGAGCCCTAGTGCGAGGAAGTTATGCAGGTGCGATGGATATATCAAAACTTGGACTTCATGGACTGATTTAAATCCTGGGAGACGATTTGAGGCTTGTGAGATGAGTCGAGTAAGTTAATCTGTGAAATTTTATTTTGTTGCTTGATGGGTTTAGCTTTGATGTTATGAAAAGTACTTTGCAGAGAAATAGAGGAAATGACATAATTGGGAGTGGCTGGACGCACCGACCTATGCAAGAGGAAAAGAACTAATTCCTGGGTTGCTGAGAAAAATGAGAGCAATGGAAGAGGACCTAAAGTTAATAGAAGAACAGAAGAAAGAAGTGGAAGATAAGCTGAAAATGGTGGAGAGAGAAAAAAAGGGAATTGGAGTACGAAGTTGGAGAACTATGCAAGCAGAAAAGACTGTTGGAAGAGAAAAGAACATGCCAACGACCAAGAGAATCAGATTTGGGGGGTTTCATTTCTGTCATTGGTTCTTGGGTTTTTGGTGATTATGATGATGCTCTGTGTCTTGAGCAATTGGTTGACATTTCTGGGTGGAAACTATGAAAAGCTTATGATCAATTAGGTCGAAATGTAACTGATATGTAGTTCATTTTGCAATGAAATTTGAGTTCGAGTTTGGTGGACATATTGGTGTTAGTGTATTGAAATTTTGCAATGAAATTTGAGTTCATTTTGCAATAAAATGTGATGATACTCTGTACCAGTACCAAAATGTACCAAATCAATAGTTATAACACCCAGTTCCAAAATGTACCAAATCAGCATATATAACATCCAGTTACAGCTTCCAAAATGTACCAAAATCAGGTTCCAAGTGAAATTGAAGCATAATGTACCAATGTACCAAATCAGGTTCTAAGTTACAGCTTCCAAAATGTACCAAAATGTACCAGTTCAAGTTCTAAAATGTACCAAATACAAAACAATGACATCCAGCCCAGAGACACATCTAACAAACCATTCATAAAACACATTATTATGTCTCTCCTGGCCACAAATTGAGCATCTTATCTTGACATAAATCCTTCTCAACCTAGTAGGTGGTGGATTGTAAAATGGAGGCAAAGGGTTTGGAGGAACTGGAGCAGGTACTTCAACATCAGCTGGTCCTTTGTTCCTTGATTTCTTAGGTCTTCCAGGCTGCTTCTTATATGGAGGAGGTATAATTGGAGGCCAATTAGTTCTCTGCCACTGGTCCATGGATGGTATTGGGTGTACCATAGGTTCATATGAACTCAGGTAGGCTTCTTTCTTATAGCAGTCATGTGTATAGTCAAACACATTTGCCTCCTTTTGAAAGATACAAGAAATAGCATGAGAACATGGGATCCCACATAAATCCCATCTTCTACAAGAGCAAGTTTTGGCTTTTAGATCTACTACATACTCTCCCCCATACATATGACTCACTTGGTATTTGCTCTCACCTACTAATCTAGGAATGCATTGACTAGCTCCCAACTTGTTCTTCTCAATGATCTTGACAATCCTAGGCCCAACTGGATGTCTCCAAACCGTACCAGCAATCCTTCTATTAGCCATCCTTAACATGATATAAACTCTAATCCTTTCTAGACATGTTAAGATAGACTTGTCTCTTGAATCTAAAATGCAAGAGTTAAAGGATTCACAGAGGTTGTTCAACAACAAATCACACTTAGAATGTGGCTCAAAATGAGATCTACTCCAATTTTTGGCTGGTCTTTTCTTAAGCCACTTCCATGCCTTTTCATTTTGCTCTTTCATTTTGTCCATTTCTGCTTCATACCAGGGAATGGTAGTTGCTTTTGCCGCAGCCCAGAGAATGTTTTTCAGTGCAAGGCCAGCATGCTCTATCCTGAAGTTGCTGTAGAGATGCCTAACACACATTTTGTGCTCAGCTGTTGGAAGCAATGTCTCAATTGCAAGTATTAGACCTTTTTGCTTATCATTCATAAACACCCAAGCTTTCCCATTCTCAATTTGTAAGTCTTCAATCAAAAGTTGAAGGAACCAAATCCAACTACTTTTTGATTCCACCTCTACAACAGCATAAGCAACTGGGTACAGTCCATTATTCCCATCAACACTAACGGCTGTTAAAACTTGCCCTGTGTAAGGTCTCTTTAAATGGCAGCCATCTATACCAATCAGAGGTCTACATCCTGCCGAAAATCCCCGCTTACAAGTTTCCAAACACACATAAATTCTTTCAAACACAGGTTTATTACCCTTCATCTTATTCTTTATAATCACAGTGCTGCCTTTATTAGCCTTCTTCAATTCTTCTACATAGTCCCATAGCCTTGCATATTGCTCCACATAGCTGCCTCCAATGATCACCTTGGACAAGGTCTTTGCTCTATAAATATGATGCTTTGAAACATTCATATGGTACTTTTCTAAAACCTCAGCCTTGAATGCCCCTACATCCCACTCAGGATTTTTCCTAATCTTGTCAGCAAACCTTTTAGACAGCCACCTTGAATTAATATATTTCAGTTTGTCCACTCTAGTACACTCATGCTCTAAGGACAGAGTCTTTATGGCAAATGTCTGCTCATCTGTGTCTATCTTGGAAGCCCAGAGAATAAAAGGGCATTTCGTGTGACCTGTACACTTGGCTTGAATCCTTTTATTATCTTTCTTCACCAATTTAATATTCTTCCCTTGCACAATTGCATACTCCCTAATAGTTTCCTTGAGTTCATCCTTATTGGCAAATTGCATTCCAATTCTAAACTCTGGATTTCTCAAATCAGTTTCTTTCTTAAACTGTTTAAAATTTGTCTTCTTCCATTTCCTCTTGCTTGTCTTTTTTTGACCTTCTTCCTCATCACCAGAGCTATCAACATCAGAAGGAAGTCGATCACTATCTTCATCATCATCTGATATCTCCCATGTAGCTTCATTAAGAGGCATTTCATTCATCTCTTCAAAACATTGTGCATATTCATCATTTGGTGCATTGTTCCTTGGTTGTGCTCTTGATGCAGCCTCTTTATTACCATTTTCTTCTTCTTCACTTATTTCATAATCACTGTTAACAATAACATCCTCTTTTTTCTCCTCTTCCTCTTCATATTCATCTTCATTGCCAATATCTTTACTGTGTTGTTGTTGCCCTTTATCTTCACTCTCTAGCTCGTTGTTATTGAGTAGGATCATGGTAATACAACACCAATACCTGATTTGATGAAATGCTCCTAACCAACCCTGGAATACAACTGTCATTTACAACCTCATTCACAACATGCTGACCACTTTTTGCAGGCCCCTTATAGTAAACTTTTAAGCTTGTAACCCTTTGTGTTATATCAACTTTGTATCCAAGATCTATCCCAATTTTCTTTAAATCCAATAATGACAGATAGTCATGAATACAGTTGTCAACATAGCATACTTTGCCTCCCTTATACATGCCATTCTCCAACATACCAAAGTGGTGGAGTTCAAGAGTACACAGCTCTTCTTTATCTACCACATTACACAAAGGTATGCTTACAAACAATTTCAATGACAATGAGGAGAAAGTAAACAAGGAAGATAAAGTAAGTGCATGCATGTGCAAGTGTGAAATCACTTCCATGACAAACCGACAGAAATGGGACCATAGACAATAATAAAGACTCCAACTACATTTTTTCCCACCTTAAAGCCAAAACTTCATTGTCAACAACATGACCACAGATTTGCAAACATAATATATTGCAATATAAAATGCAGAATGAATATTTAGGTAATAGTAACTTACCATACTTGGGGGGGTTCTCCAGACCACCGAAAAATTGTCTACATTTGAAGAAGCCTCCACACACTATAGACCCGACACTTTTCTCTATGATTTCTATGAAACTGAAATCCTATATCTGTACTTTATCCTTTTTTTTAACTCAAAATACTTTGCTACTTAGTCCATTAACGCATAATGCTGAGATAATGTTCCAAAATCCTCCAAAAATCGAAGTCCAATGCCTCTCGATTTGAAAACCCTAGACGCGATTTTCCCCTTTTGCATAGACTGCCATTTCTGTGCAACTATCGTTCTCTTCAAAACCAAAAGATACGTTTTAATTAACTGAAAAGTCAGATTTGCCCGTAACGAATCTATGAGATTCTCACATATGCTTGCCACGTCATCATTTGAAAAGGAAAAAGCTAACGGACTTGACGGAAGGACTACTGGCGCAACGAAACACACAGTTGAGTGACCTCTGCAATTAATAATTGAGTTCAGTAACCCAAATACAAAAACGGGTATAGTTGAAGGACCATTGCTGCAAAAAACTCTATGAAATAAAATAAAAATTAGTAGTCCAAAACAACAAAGAACTGTAAAATGCGGTAAAACTGCACACAGACAGAATTTAGTGGCCTTACGTGTGTCTTTGATAAGACTCGGCGATAATCGAACTCTTTTCTCCATCTAGCCACCAAGGAGACATGAAATTTATGAAATCATTTCATGCATGCAAACATAGCAGCAGAAGCATGGTTGTTAATGACTCTGCTCCAATAACACGATGCCACATCACATGATTAAAAGATAAGAGAGGGGAATTTGCATCTGTCCATAAAAGAAGGCCAAAAGCCATTCAACATTGTTGGGATTGGGAGAGTGGGGGAGGGTTTTGTGGTCTTGGAGATAATCATATCATTTTCCACAGACTTTTGTTTTTTAAGCTGCTGATCAAATTAACTTGGCTTACTTAGGCTTTGTTTAATTTGATTTGTTGTTGTGAGGAAGAGGAAGAGCTGTCTAGCAAGCTAGCTAGGGCAACATGGTGAACACAGTGCTTGATCATCAAACTCAGAATGAGTTATGTGAGTCTGGTTCAGAATATGCTCCGAGAAACGTGGAAGATGGAGATGGAGAAGTAGATGATGATGGCAAATCCAAAAGAACTGGTATGTGCTCTCCTTAATTCTCTCTTTAACACACACGAAAGCTTTTATTTTATTTTATTTTTTGTTGTCTTTGGGCTGAGGAAGACTTGGGGAGACTTAACTGATTATAATCATTATCTTATATTATCTTTTCTCTTAAAAAAAACTTTATTTAAAACAAAAAATCGTGTACAATCTAGTTCCGTTTTCTTTTTGTTGGGGCATAGTCTATATAAAGAGTGCTGCTATTTCCATATCATTGTCCTATTTTTTCACTCACCTTATTTTCTCACATACTATATAAATTTGAAAAATCACAAACCTATCTTTCCATTATCATTATTCCTAAAATACCCTTTAATCGTATTTTCATTATCAAAAAAAAAAAATCTATTCCATCCCCCGCCCCAAGTCACACACCCCCCCCCCCAAAACCCCCTCCTTTCACGAAAACCCAATAGTCAACACCATAACCATCACACCCACAACCACCTCTCCTCCCATCTGCAGCCACCCTCACCTCCCACCCCCACCTCTCCTCCCAGTGCCTTTGCACTGGCTTCTTTCATTTTCTACTTTGTGCTGAGAAATTGTAGGGAGGGTGGGTGGGGTATGAGGGCAAGGACAATGGAGAAAGGAGGAAAGGATGGTGGGTTCTTCCAAATGGTTTTGAATATTGGGTAAAGGGACGGATAATGGGTTGTGCTAATGGCGGTTAGGTGTTTGGTGGGTTGGGTATGAAGATGGGTGTGGTGTGGGTTTCAAAAAAAAATATGGGTGTGGGAGTGTGTGAGGGAGAACGAGTGGGTTGTAAATTTGTTATCAGAAGTTATTTTACAAAAGAGTAAATTTATTTTTAAAATTTTAAAGATAAAGTGGATGGGGGAATAAAACAGGTGGGTGGAAATAGCAGCACTCTTATATAAAATAGAAGCACTATAAAAGAATACAAAAGATAGCAAGGAAATCATCTGGAGAAAAAAAAAAAAAAAACCTACGATATTAAAGATGTGACCAAAATATACAGATTTGGTGAAAATGTCTTTGATGTTTAACCGAACGTGGGTTCAAATTGGTCCATGAGCATGAAGAAAATATATGTTTTTTCTGTCTTTTACAAAGGGTTTTCTTCATGCTCGTGGACCAATTTGAACCATCTTCACGGCATCGCATAGAAGTTAATATCCTACGTCTTGAATGAAACCTTTTTTTCTTTTTTGGTCATGTTCTTTTTGTTTTTCCTTTGGCTTTTGCGATACAGCTATTAATGCATAAGAGAAAAGGAAGACAAGCCCCAAAAGAAAAAAGAAAAAGCAATGCGTTTTGGCAATATTTTTCTTCTCTCTGGAAAATGATAGTTAGTCGACTACCACTCCGAGCGGGGTCACTATTTACAGAAAGCTTTCTCCAGGAGGTACTTTACAAGACTCGAACCCCTGACCTCCCTAAGGATAGTACTTAGAGGCATTACCGAACTTGTTGACCTAGTCAGCTTTTATCCACTGGACCAAACCCGTTGGGCGTTTTGGCAATATTTTGAAAAGCAAAATTATAGACTTATATGAACTCAGAAAAAGATAAAAATGAAACATGTTGAGGTTCAACATGTTGCGGATGAAATAAGTAATATTTATTCATTTTTGTCCCTTATATGTGTATGTGTGTTCATGTATATATTTGCAGGGACTGTGTGGACTGCATGTGCACATATAATCACAACATCAATAGGTGCTGGGGTGCTTTCTCTGGCATGGGCAATGTCTCAGCTTGGTTGGGTTGCTGGCATTTGCACTATGTTGTTTTGCACATTAGCTGCCCTTTATGCTGCCACTCTCTTAGCAGATTGCTATAGATTTCCAGACCCAGTTACAGGCAAGAGAAATTACTCTTACATGGAAGCTGTCAAAGCTTATTTAGGTAACTCATTTCGGATATATACCCTCACTCTCTTATTTTCCAATGGTCAATTTTTGTTGATAGATTTTATGTTTTTATTTCGTTAATGTATAAGGTGGAACAATATTGTACAAGTTCTGTGGATGGATGGTGTATTTAAATCTCGCTACAATTGGAGTCGGCTTTACCATCACTACAACAAAAAGCATGGTGTAAGTTAACTTTCTCACGATAAAGAGGAGAAATATCGTTGTATCAATATTTATGATGCATTATAATTAATTCGAGTTCTTGTGTGCATTTGAGTACTTAGGGCTATACAGAAATCGCATTGCCATCGCAAAAATGGGGGTGATGCCCCATGCATGTTTTCCAATATTCCACACGTGGTTGCATTTGGAATTGTTGAAATTCTTTTATCTCAACTCCCAAACTTTCACAAGATCTCTTGGCTCTCAAAGCTTGCAGCAATTACGTCTTTTGGGTATGCCTTTATCGGAATTGGACTTTCCCTTTCAAAAATCATAACGGGTAAGTTGTCCATCCACAAAATGTTAAAACCCATCTCCCAAAAATGAAAAATGGAAACCAGAGAAAATAAAAATAAAATAAAAAATTTGCTTGAGCAGGGCATGGAGGAAAACCCACTGTTGCAGGAGTGGACCTATCTTCATCTGAGAAAATTTGGAGGATGTTTGTAGCAGCTGGAGATATTGCATTTGCTTGCTCATATGCTCTGGTGCTTTTTGATATCCAAGTAAGACATGCCAATTTCCCGAGTCAATTCTTGCCTTTTCTTCTATTTTGTTTCAGCTTAAACATTGCATGCATTTGAATTTGAATTTTATTTTTTATCAGGACACACTAAAATCATCGCCACCAGAAAACAAAGTCATGAAGAAGGCTGTCTCAATTGGGGGTTTGGCTATGATCATAGTGTTCTTGATGTGTGGTTCCTTGGGTTATGCTGCCTTTGGAGATAAGACCCCGGAAAATCTTCTAGCTGGTTTTGGAGATGATATGGCCTTCTGGCTAGTTGATATGGCCAATGTTTTCATTGTGTTGCACATAGTTGGTGCATATCAGGTGCATAAGATTTTTCTTCTAGTAGATAGTCGAACATGTTATGTTTTCAAACTGTCAATTCAAACCATCGATTAGGTGGAATCTTGTTTTAGTACATAGTTTAGACAGACAATTTAACATCCTAACATACAAAACTACTATTGTACAAAATGTAACGTATGTTGTTATTCCTAAACAGGTACTTTGCCAACCGGTGTTCCGAATTGTTGAATTATTAGCTAGAAGGAGGTGGAAAAGGTCCAAGTTCATAAACAAAGAGACCCCAATTAGAATTCGGAAGATGAGTTTCAACATCAACATGTTCAGGCTGTCATGGAGGACAGCCTATGGGGTGGTAGTCACATTTGTTGCCATTGCTCTGCCTTTCTTTTCAGACATGCTTGCCCTGCTTGGAGCCATTGGCTACTGGCCACTTATAATCTACATCCCATTGGAGATGCACATTGAGCAAAAGAAGATTGGGAAGCTTACAATTCGATGGTTTGGGCTCCACTTGTTGAGCTTTCTGTGCTTGCTTCTTTCCTTGGCTGCAGCATCTGGTGCCATTCGTGGTCTTTATAAGAGCCTCAATACTTACAAGCTCTTCCAATATAAAGAGTGAAGTGAACCCAAAATTAAACTAGGCTTGCTTGATGAGCTTGTAGACAATGATTTATTGGGTAGTTGATTTATAGGTGGACCATGGAACTCTGATCTTTATTAAAGAAGTTGAATTTCAATTTTACCATTCGCACTATTAAGAGAAATACTTCCTTATTCCCGTTTCATTGTCTTTTTCTTTATATCTCTCCTCTTTTGATAAGTGACACGAGGAGAGAGATAAGAGACAATGAAACAGGTGTAGGAAAGTTTTTCTCCACTATTGATGGGTTTGTCATTTTCATCGGTTACAATTAGGTAAAAATGTTATGTAAAAAATAGAATCAATAAATGGTAGCTTTTGCCTGTCAAATAATGAATTACACCACCTTGCCTTAATCTCTTCAAGCTCATATTCATACTATTGCCAACTACCCATAAAATTAAGAAGTATAATTAGTTAAGCTACTGTTGGCTATTAATTTAATTTCAAGGCCACTTTAAATATTTTTTTTATACCATATATATATATATATATATTCCTTTATTTCCAATGATCCTTGCTGATGTATAAATTTCGATCAACCAGTGACTTTTGTGGTTGTTGTGGTTGTTGTTTTGTCAGTCTTTGGGCTTGTTGCTCTGTTTCCTCAGTTTGGGCCTTGCTCCGTTTTTGATCCTCTGCTCGTTGGACCGGACCTGGTTTCTTTTTCTTGGCTTAGGCTTGTTAAGGTTCGATGAAATGTGAAAGGATCCTTAATTTCAAAATTAGAAATTCATGCCCCATTAATAGACTCCTTCGACCTTGATTCAAGCAAATGCAGTAATATTTTTATTTTATTTTTAAGTAGAAGCGATTCGGGAGGGTGGTTTCGAACTTCTACCAATATAAATAAAGATAGAAGAGCTCAACCAACTAAGCTATACCCACTTGCAAATAACTTTCTATTAACAAGTAACAACTCAATTACAACATGACCAATCCAATACTGACCCGAGCTTATAAACTGGTTACCTCCTAAGCAGCCACTAACGAACTAATCAATCTTGGCGCCAATCGAACTATTTTTTAACTAATTATCAACTCAGCTCCACAACTAATCAATTACAAAATATAATTAAAAAAATAGATTAACATATTCCGATCACCGATTTGGATGGAGGAATTTGAATTTAACAAAAATGCTAAATTTATTACAAAAATAAAAATCACATTACATTGAATGTATTTGAAATGACTATATGCAAGGAATCATTTGAAATTCATATCTTCTCTTCATTCTTGTATTGTTCAAATCCTTATATGAATTATAATAGTCTAAACAGTCTTACCTTATAATGTCATCCAAGTGGATAAATTTGTAATCGTCTAAGCAACTTTTCATAATTTACTCGATAAGTCATACTTCGATTTTTTTTTTTTCTTCCTAAAATATCCTCATTAATATTTGGTGTGATATAGGAAGGAAAATACTTTTTTTTTTCTCCAACTCTTAGAGTAATTTAATGCTATTTTGGACTGTTCTTTTTGCCGTGAAATTTGGAAATTGCTTCTTCTGGTTAGTTTTCTTCTCTCTCTCACTTCTTACAAGTGTCTCTAGTAAGTCTCAGCGTTACAACTACGCCTTTCTCCATCTGGCCACCATGGAGAGATTAAAAAACAGCAAAAGTAGGGTTGTTAATCACTTTTGGTCGAATAACACGATGCCACCCCAGCTAATCAAAACATAAGGGAGGGGCTAATTAGGCTTTGCATCTGTTCATGAAAGAATATAAGGTAGTGTAGCATTGTGCCTTTTTTGGGAGAGTGGCGGTTTGTGGTCTTGGCTTAATTAGCTTTGCTCAATTTGATTTATTATAGGGAAGACGAAGACGAAGACGAAGAGGTGCCTAGCTATCTAGGGCAAACATGGTGATCACTGTGCTTGATCATGAATTTCAGAATGAATTATGTGAAAGTGACTCTGAATATCCTCCCAAAAAGGTGGAAGATGGAGAAGTAGATGATGATGGCAAGCCCAAAAGAACTGGTATGTGCTCTCTTTTACAACATGAGCTCGAAGATCATATGATTTTTCTCCAGTTTCACAACATGGTTTTTCAGTTCAACTCAAGTTCTTTCTCTTTCTAATGTAGCAAAAAGTCCAAACTTGGTTACATTCTTTTTCCTATTTTCAAGTTTGACTTGTTCTTTTTCTTTTCTTCACATGTTCCTTTGTTATCTTAAAAAAAAGCTTGGAATGTAGCCATTAATGTTATCTTCAAAAGCTTGGAATCCTTTGGCTTTGGGATACAGCTACTATTAATGCATAAAGAATTCGCCTTGAGATGGCTCGAAAATTAAGCAAAGTTAGGATGGAATTATATGCATCTTGAAAAAGAAAATAAAAGAAAAACAAAATGTCTTGTAGACATACATAAGCTTTAGGGTTTAACATATTGCAGATGAAATAATTAATATTTTCCCTTTTTTTTTTATTCTCTAATATGTATATATGTAGGGACAGTGTGGACTGCATGTGCACATATAATCACAACATCAATAGGTGCTGGGGTGCTTTCTCTGGCATGGGCAATGGCTCAACTTGGTTGGGTTGCTGGCATTTTCATTCTCTTATTTTGCACCTTTGCTGCCCTTTATGCTGCCACTCTCCTAACAGATTGCTATAGATTTCCAGACCCAGTTACAGGCAAGAGAAATTACTCTTACATGGAAGCTGTCGAAGCCTATTTAGGTAACTCATTTCGTATGCACACTCTTATTTTTCATGGTCAAATTTTGTTGATAGATTTAGTTTTATCTTATTTTATTTGCCTTTTCTTTTCATTTCTTTAATGTATAAGGTGGAAGAATGTACAAGTTCTGTGGATGGATGTTGTATTTAAATCTCGCTACAATCGGAATCGGCTTTACTATTACTACAGCTAAAAGCATGGTGTAAGTCAATTTTCTCACAACAAAGTGAAGAGAAATATTGCTGTATCAATATTGTAATTCGAGTTCTTATACATATGTGTATTTGAATGCTCAGGGCTATACAGAAATCTAATTGCCATCGAAAAAATGGTGGTGATGACCCATGCATGTTCTCCAATATTCCACACGTGGTTGGGTTTGGAATTGTTGAAATTCTCTTATCTCAACTCCCAAACTTTCACAAGCTCTCTTGGCTCTCAAAGCTTGCAGCAATTACGTCTTTTGGTTATGCCTCTATCGGAATTGGACTTTCCCTTTCAAAAATCTTAACGGGTAAGTTCTCCATCAACAAAAATGTTACAACCCATCTCCCGAAAATGAAAACTGGAAACCGAAAAAAAAAATTTAAAAAAAAAAAAAAAATTTGCTTGAGCAGGGCATGGAGGAAAAACCTCTGTTGCAGGAGTGGACCCATCTTCATCCGATAAGATTTGGAGGATGTTTGCAGCAGCTGGAGATGTTGCATTTGCTTGTTCATATGCTCTGGTGCTTTTTGATATCCAAGTAAGACATGCCAATTGCCAAGAAAATTCTCAGCCTTTTCTGTTTTGTTTCAGTTTTATACATTGAATTTGATTTGTTTTGATTTAGGACACACTCAAGTCATTGCCACCAGAGAACAAAGTGATGAAGAAGGCTGTCTCAATTGGGGGGTTAATTATGATAATATTCTTCATCATGTGTAGTACCTCGGGTTATGCTGCATTTGGTGACAAGACCCCAGAAAATCTGCTGGCTGGTTTTGGAGATGATATGGCCTTTTGGCTAGTTGATTTGGCCAATGTTTTTATTGTGGTGCACATAGTTGGTGCATATCAGGTATATATGATCAGGTTCATAACATTGTCATTTTCCAGAGATAATATGGCATGCTATGTTTTCATATTGTCAATCTAAACCGTCTATTACGTAGAATCTTATTTCGATATGTGTCATTGACTGTTTGTCAACATAATATGCAAGACTATTATAATACAAATGTAACGTGACATGTTATTCATGAGCATGTAAAATCTTATTTCGACACGTGACATTGACTGTTTGGCAACATTATGTGCAAGACTGTTATTGTCCAAATATAACATGCCATGTTATTTATGAGCATGTAGAATCTTATTTGGATATGTGACATTAACAGTTTGAAAACATAATATACAAGACTGCTATTGTACAAATGTAACGTTCCATGTTATTCATGGGCAGGTACTTTGCCAACCAGTCTTCCGAATTGTTGAATTACTGGCTAGAAGGAGGTGGCCAAAATCCAAGTTCATAAACAGAGAGAACCCAATTAGATTTGGAAAGATCAGATTCAATATCAACATGTTTAGGCTGTCATGGAGAACAGCGTATGGGGTGGTGGTCACAATTGTTGCCATTGCTCTGCCTTTCTTCTCAGACATGCTTGCCCTCCTTGGAGCCATTGGCTACTGGCCACTTATAGTCTACATCCCACTGGAGATGCACATTGCGCAGAAAAAGATTGGGAAGCTAACAATTCGATGGTTTGGGCTCCAGTTGTTGAGCTTTCTGTGCTTGCTTCTTTCCTTGGCTGCAGCATCTGGTGCTATTCATGGTCTTTACAAGGGCCTCAATGCTTACAAGCTCTTCCAATTTAAAGAGTGAACTGAACCCAAAATTGGTATGCTTATTCTAAATAAAAATAAGGATCTAATTATGTAATAAAAACATGACTCTAATTATGTAACAAAACAATCCACTACCAGAAAAGCTCCATATAAGTCACGAATACACCTGTGACTAATCTTAAGACTTAACCACCAACAACTCGTAGCCTATGGATATCCCATTATCCAAAAGAAGGGTAATTTGGTCCTCTCATTCAAATCACTCTTCTTTTTTTTTTTTTTACCTCTCACTTTTTTTGGGTCAGAGTTTTTCCTCCCACTTTTTTTAGCCTTTTCAAACTTCAAAGTAGAAGACTAGGGCACTTACTTTTTTTATTTATAAATTCGTAGTTCTGTCTCACTGATGGAGAAATTCTTGGTCACCTACCATGGATTTAAAAGTCGGACCACTTTCGTCCTTGTAATATTATATAGTTTACAGAATAATGTGGAAGTCCACTTACTTTATAAATCTAAAAATCTTTTCAAGCATGCAATAGCGAGGCCTGTGTTAATGGAGCATTACCTCAAATACGAGCAAAAAAACGCAAAAAAAAACCAAAAAAAAAAAAAAAACAAGTGCTCTGGTCTAAGATTTTTCCCATCACTTGACAAAAGCAGGTTAGCTAGAGCAAGCAATTGAAGGTGATGATGTAATTTTGCAACCAAATATGTAATGTTTAAATACAAGGGAACCTGTATTATATGATGCTCATGACTCTTTGTCTGTCTTCACCAACTAAATTCAAGTGTCCCAATCCTTCTAGATGCCCCATGCATAATCACGTTTTAGCCGTTTTGTTCTAGAGTGAACATAGTCATGTTCAAGTTTTCTAAAGCATGGTTTTACTTTCATTTTCAGCTATAGAAGAACATGGTTTTACTTAGAATTGAAAATTAAAAGAAAAAGCGTCTTACAAAATATACGATCTTTTGATTTCTTATTACTACTTATTATTATCACTTTGAACACTTTAAACATAGTTAACTTTTATGTACATTGTTGACTTATTTCTTAACAGTTTAAACTCGGTTCGGTAGCTTAACGTTTTAGGTTTTAATTGTTGTTTAACATCAACTAGATCTTTTATATTATTATTTAATTTATTTTTAATTCTTGTTTGTGAAGTGATTGGTCCTGGATTTTTGCCACTCTAACTGAAGGGAGTAGCATTCTTGCGAGTTGAATAGCAACAGTGTATCGGCGGCCAGAAAAATGAGTAGTGTGTTCAAAAGTTAGTCGTTATGAAGCTTTTTTAGACTATATCATGCATATAGTCAATGCCATGACCAAACCATCGTGATTTAATAGAGACACAAACCAACTATGAAATTTCTGCTCACCTGCCATTATCTTCCGTGGCATATGTACTAATTTGACTTCCAAGTTAACTGAACGCAGACATTATTTGAATATTATTTTTCTACTTCACTAAATCAAAGGCTTGAATGGATAATTGGATATATAAATGCATCTTTTCTGAACCTACAAAATCAAGTTACCGTCATTTTAAAAAGAAAAATCATAAATTATTCTATATGACGTGGTTAAGTTATAAACATTGAATTACTTGGACGATCTAGATATTGCAAAATACATATAAATGTGTAAATTCTAAGATGCTGAGGCTCGAGATCGTACGAGATGTTGAGTAGTGTTGAGAGAAAATGTCATCCTATTCACAAACACGCCCCTCACTGATTGATGGCTAACTGGATATTTTCCTTAAGATCGGGGCACGGTGTAATAAGAAAGACTCCGCTTCTAGAAGAAGCCCCATTAACTCAGAGAAATGTACAAGCTATTTAAACAGCCACTTTTAATTCAACTAAACATTGAAGAATTAGGTTGTAAATCTAACGAGATAAGGATCACCATCCCTAGATTTTGATTTACTGTTGGTTTTAAAAAATAACAAATGTTTATTGCTTTTCTCCCTAAATAAATTATCATTATCTCTCGTTGATCCGTGTCAAAATAAAACTCCATGCCATTGAGCCATCTCACTTTCAGTGGCATAAGTTGTAATTTAGTGAAACGTTAGGGTCATTTTGACCCGCTGTAACGCATATAATGTCATGGCCCAAACCAACCAAGTTTGAATTGCCAGCCATTACTTCTCCAAGTTTTTCCCGGTAAAAACACAGAACCGGAGCAACGAACTCAACCACATCAAATGTCGAAAACACACCAATCACTCTCCGGCATCCCATCCTCCCTTCTCCTCCTCTGCATCCTCATCTCCCTGCCCTTCGAAGTAATTTCACAATCCACCGAGCAGTCGATCCTCCTCAAGCTCAAAGACCAATGGGGCAATCCGCCGTCCATCCATTCCTGGAACTCCTCATCCTCACCGTGCGATTGGCCAGAAGTCAACTGCACAAACGGCGCGGTCACCGGACTTTTCCTCCGCCAAAAAAACATCACGGAGAAAATTCCAGCGACCGTTTGCCACCTGTCGAGCCTCGCTGAGCTCCACCTCGCCTGGAATTTCATTCCAGGCGAGTTCCCCGACTCTCTCTATAACTGCTCGAAGCTCCAAGTCCTCGACCTCTCACAAAACTACTTTGTGGGCCGAATTCCAAACGACATTTACAGGATGTCGTCTCTCCGATACTTGGACCTTGGCGGGAACAACTTCTCCGGAGATATTCCGGCGGAAATTGGCCGGCTGCCGGAGCTACAGACCCTCCGGCTTTATGAAAACTTGTTCAACGGCAGTGTTCCGAGTGAGATTGGGAACCTGTCGAATCTCGAGATATTTGACATGCCTTTTAATGGAAATTTGGTGCCTGCCCAAATCCCAGCAGACTTTGGAAAGTTGAAGAAGCTCAAGCGTTTATGGATGACGCAGACGAATTTGATTGATGAGATTCCAGAAAGTTTTTCTGGTCTTTTGAGCCTCGAGACATTGAATCTTGCAAGAAACAATTTGGAAGGAAAAATTCCTGGTGGGTTGTTTTTGTTGAAGAATTTGAGCGAGTTGTTTCTTTTTCATAATAAATTGTCAGGGGAGATACCAAGTACTGTGGAGGCTTTGAATTTGGTTCAAATTGATCTCGCTATGAACAATTTGAGTGGTTTGATCCCACAAGATTTTGGCAAGTTGAAGAATCTGAATGTTCTGAACCTGTTTTCGAATCAATTAACGGGTGGGATACCAGAGAGTTTAGGCTTAATTCCGGAGCTGAAGAACTTTCGGGTTTTTATGAACCAGTTGAATGGGACTTTGCCACCGGAACTAGGCCTTCACTCCGAGCTCGAAGCATTTGAGGTCTCGGAGAATCAGCTGAGTGGTTCACTACCGGAACATCTATGCAGCAGTGGCCTTTTGCAAGGAGCTATTGCATTCTCTAACAATCTCAGTGGAGAGTTGCCTAAAGGTCTTGGAAATTGTGGTTCTTTGCGGACACTTCAGGTCTACAACAACCATTTTTCGGGTGAGGTTCCTCAGGGACTTTGGACTGGACTAAATCTGTCCAGTTTGATGTTGAGTAACAATTTGTTTTCGGGCCAGCTTCCCAGCAGCAATCTGGCTTGGAATCTATCTAGGCTGGAAATTAGCAACAACAGATTTTCTGGTGAAATCCCATTTCAAGTCTCTTCTTGGGAAAGTTTGGTTGTTTTTAAGGCTAGTGGGAATTTGTTTTCTGGGAAAATCCCAATAGAGTTGACCAGCCTTTCTCAGCTAAATACTCTGTTACTCGATGACAATCGACTTTCAGGGGAATTACCATCGCGGATCATCTCATGGGGGTCCCTGGATACTTTGAATCTCTCAAGAAATGAGCTTTCAGGCCACATTCCAGCAGCTATTGGTTCTTTGCCCGACCTGCTTTACTTGGACTTGTCAGGAAACCAATTCTCAGGTGAAATCCCAGCTGAGTTTGGCCACTTGAGGCTCAATTCCCTCAACTTGTCTTCCAACAAGCTTTCCGGGAAAATCCCAGATGTGTTTGCTAACCGTGCATATGAAGACAGTTTCTTGAATAATTCCAATCTATGCGCCGGTACCCCAATTCTAAATCTTCCCAGATGCTACACCAACATTAGTGACTCTCACAAGCTGTCCTCTAAAGTCCTTGCCATGATTTCAATGCTTTCTATTGCTGTGTCTCTAGTTACTGTTTTATTGACCTTTTTTATAGTCAGAGACTACCGGAGGAGAAAGCGCGGTCAAGACTTGGCAACATGGAAGCTCACCTCATTCCACCACAGATTGGATTTTACAGAGTTCATTGTGTTGCCCAATTTGACAGATAACAATCTCATTGGAAGTGGAGGGTCAGGGAAAGTTTATCAGGTTAGTACTAACTGCCCAGGTGAATTCGTGGCAGTGAAAAGGATATGGAATACCAGCAAATTGGATGAGAGGCTCGAGAAGGAATTCATTGCTGAGGTTGAGATACTGGGCACAATCCGGCATTCGAACATTGTTAAGTTGCTGTGCTGCATTTCCAGCGAGAATTCGAAGCTTCTTGTATACGAATACATGGTGAATCAGAGCCTGGATAAGTGGCTACATGGAAAGAAGAGAAGGTTAGCATCAGGCATGGGAGTGGTTCACCATGTTGTTTTGGACTGGCCAACCAGGTTGCAGATTGCAATAGGGGCTGCACAAGGCTTGTGCTACATGCACCATGACTGCTCTCCGCCAATAATTCATAGAGATGTCAAGTCCAGCAATATCTTGTTGGATTCTGAATTCAAGGCTCGTATAGCAGATTTTGGGTTGGCCAAGATTTTGGCAAAGGATGGAGATCACCACACAATGTCTGCTATTGCAGGCTCCTTTGGCTACATGGCACCAGGTAGGAGCTTCCATATATTCCATTGCACTCTCTATTTAATCTCTTAAATTGGTTTGTTTTCATTCAATTTTTCCAGATATCACTTTGACATTGTATGATACTTGCATTGCAGAGTACGCTTACACAACGAAAATCAACGAAAAGATCGACGTTTACAGCTTTGGTGTTGTGCTCTTAGAACTAACAACCGGGAGAGAACCCAACAGCGGGGATGAACATACGAGCCTAGCAGAATGGACATGGCGGGTATATAGCGAAGGAAAGACCATCACCGATACCCTCGATGAGGAGATAACGAAACCGTGCTACTTGGAAGAAATGGCTACTGTGCTGAAACTAGGGCTCATTTGTACTAGTACATTACCTTCAACTCGGCCTTCCATGAAGGAAGTTCTGCACATTCTTCGTGGGTATGGTCCCTCCGAAGGCTTTGAAGTGAAAAAGATGGGAAGTGACTTTGATGTTTCTCCCCTCCTTAGCAGTGCCACCTACCTTTCCAGTTACAAACGCAGTAAAAAGGTGGACGATAGCTTAGTTTACAGTGTGTGATGTACTCAAGAAATCTCATGTTAGTCATATGCCGCCAAACCACTGGTAGGGCTGGCATTTGACACCCCTTTAATGGAGAACTTTCCTGTCACTGGTTGTATAGGGCCATGTGTCTCTCTCTTATCACGCACGTGGCTAGTTACGCAATGTAATAAGAGAAATAGATACATGCCTGCATAACCAAAGACACGTAAGATTTTCTTCACATTATGAGACTCGGTTAGCCATCCTCGAACTTAAGACTCGTTTAAAGATCAGTATAGCTTGCACATAGGTTTTGACTACTCTTTTTGAAGATTCAGCTCCGTAAGACCATCCGGGAAGTATTGCATACACTTTTGTAGTTACAAAGGCTTTTTAGGCTTTTTACACAGTTTTGTCGTTGCTTTTTAGTCTCAATTTTTGCAGTCAAGGTTTCTTCTCATGCCAAAATATTCTGATTAAAATGAACTTTTGTTGCTACCTTATTCACGAATTATCTACTGCTTAAGGCAGCCTGCCTTTATCAGAGTTTGAAGTATGAGAATCTCTCTACCAACAAGGATATACAAATCTGTTTGCACGAGAGACACAGAGAGAGAGAGAGAGAGAGAGAGAGAGAGAGAGAGAGAGAGAGAGAGAGAGAGAGAGAGAGATTGCAAAAAAGTATTGATTAAAAAACTGTATTTACAATGGTGAAGTTACAAACTATAAAAGTTTGATGAGTGCTATACAGAACCAAAACAAGAAAGAAGACGCCTACTCAATTCTTGAACTCTACTCTTTGGCCTGGTTAAGGTGACTTCCATTCAGAGATACGGAACTTCCCACACCCACAACGAAAAGTCACAACAGCTCAAATAACCGGATCCTTGGAGACTACAAAGGACCAGCATACTTCCATGAAATTATGGTGCTTACATTTTTACAGCCACAGTGAAGCCCCAAGACCATATGCTAAAGCACCAAGCTATGCAGAGTAGTTTGCATGGCTAAAGCTTCCCCAGCACTTCGCAAGACATAACACACACCCACACCTGGAAACCCTAATGAAAGCCAGCAAGTTAATACGGTGCTTACCATTGTGCTGGTTCTTTCCTTTACAGAAGTGACTCCACCTTCAACGACTCACCTCAAAAAGGTAATTGACCTCACACTCAACCTGTTACAAAAGAGCCAGAAACAAACAGGCCAGTATAAAGATATAATGATTTGCTTAAAAATCATCATGAGTTTCAAACACTTGCCTTACTGTTGGCCAATGCATAGATTCTGTCCTAGCTCCAACGTCCAAATTGAAAGCAATCCAGATTGCAAAAGTTGGCTATACAACACAAAATCCAGGATCAGAAGACTTGGGTTCCCAAAATGTATTGGAGAAGAGGGACAAGATAAACACGAAGGGTATACAAAACTAGTAAGGTTTTAAGCACGGTTGCTGGTAAAAAGCACGTATAGTGGTGCAGGACCTGCCACCACAATATGCACCAGTTAATACATTGTCTGTGCAAAAAAAGAAGATAAAAAACTTAATGTAATCAAATAATCACAGAAGATCTAACAATATTAACCTCACCAATGTCACACAAATTTTTTATATAAACAAAATACCAGCATGTGAAGGAGCAGCACATAACCAAAGATTACACTATTACAATAGAAAAAGTGGACTGGCAAAAAAAGAAGTGCTGACCCAAAATATAGTGAAAGACAGAGGAAGGCATATGAAGTACCTAAGTTTTTGTTATTATAAGAAAGTGTAGAAAAAGAAAAAAAAAACGAAAACAGAAAGAAACAGGTATGCAAACCAGCATGCACAAGAGAGTTTACGTTCCAAACCTCAAATTCTTCTGACAAGGCATTTTGATATCTCCCATTCGCATTTATAGAGCCATTTTCCGAAAGCGACTCTGGTTCTACCAGAAGTGCATCATCCTGCAAATATCCCCTTCTCTCACTATTCCCTCCAGAAATGTCAGATTTCTCACTTCAATCTGGTAAAAATTCGAATCCACAGTTTTCAAAAGAAACTCGCTCACAATTGAGGTTCCGAGTGCTGGAAGTTGATCCCAACACAAATTCAGCATGCTCCACTCCCATGACTACATGGTTTGACTAGTTCTTGGTCGACACCAATAGCATTCGCTGTCCAATTCAGAAGTCTCCTAGTACAGTTGGTCTCCACATTCTACATGTCAACCAATGCCACATTTCCAGCTCTGTCCTCAATTAGGCTAATGTTTCCTTGGACTCTGAGAAAGATACTGCACATGGAACTACCAATTCATTCCAGGAAAAGAGGTTTCTCCAACTGTTCAGATGGCTTTACCGCACAACCCTCCTGTGAAGGCTTTGCCTCATTTCTGATTCTTGGGAATTCAGAAACAAGCATAGATGTGCACTCATTTCTAGTGATTGATTCATGCATAACATCTTCAACCACCCGCATGTCTCCCACGCTATCCTTTTCACTCTCCAACTGTCTAACAGGCAATCTAACATCGGAATTCTTATCTGCATCTCCAGTTGCCCGACACTCTAATCTATTGCCATTACTGAAGCTGATATCAGGTGTTCCACCAGATCTACCTGCATTTTTTGATGGGGATACAGACTCTGTACGTGGAGGACTAATAGCGGTCTGCTTCACTCGTTTGATTGGCCCCACATCCTCTGTTTTAGGATCAATTTTCCTCTTGATATGTCGTTCAGCAGACCCAGAACCAGATCCCACAGCATCTTCATAATTTCTTTCATCCTGCTGGCTTGCATGCCTCAGCGGTCGAGGACGTTTATACCCATCAGGGAAAACAAAGGGAGGAAGCTGCTTCCGGCGAACATGACAAACATATATGTCCATCCCAGGTTTCCAGAACATATACATGTTTATTTCTTGCCTGAACTCATCAACTGTTCCACGTATATCAAATTGCTGACCTTCTTGACCTCTCACTCCCTCTTTCCTCTGCAAACCCATAAAGAAAGCACAATGTGGGCATGGCTTGGATGTGTCTACATATTCCTTTGGATACGGATGGCACTGCAGCATCCCATTCGTGTCTCGCTCTATCTGCAGGAAGGCACATGCAAACCATTAATAGGAACAATACTATAATCTCCTCCATCTCGACTAATTGTCTAAACAGGCTCAACTATCAGAGATCCCATAAATGTGAACAAAACTCAACAGCCCGTATACTCTGTAAAGATTTACCAAAACGAAAAACTATACCTTCAGGGTAAGCTGTCTAAACCGGGATTCCACCCACCCCTTCCATGCCAGCAAATCATCAGAATCAGCTGCAACTATGTCCACCTGCAGATAATTTTTGTATGCCTCAAAAAAAAGATAAGGTTCAAAGAGAGCGCTCCACTGGGTCTTGTTCAGCTCAATCTCCTACAATAAACCAAAGGGGAAAGTACATCAGTGATGAAACATAGCCCTTAATGGAAGAAAAAACTCAATTCATGCACTCACCTCACATATCTTATTACCATGGTGGAACTGCTCTGTCATAACTCGTAGAGTACTTATTGAGACATTGTAACTAGAGTTCATGCAAGGATACGCAGGAGTTATTATTGGCATGTGATGAAAGCGGTCACGAGGGTTTTTACGAGGATCCCATGTAGGGAAACCAAGTTCATTCTCTTCAATTGAACATAAAGTCACAGGATTTGGCCAACGCCACTGAGTGTATACTCTGAAAAATCTAGAAACCAACATGCTAGGAATTGCATTGGGATAAAGCTGACATATCCGAGCGACTAAAATAGCCCAATTTACACCACCCAGGAATCCAGTAACCTACACACAATAGAAAAAAGGAACAGACCATTGCATAAGTGTTAAACTAAAGAGTTAATACCAATGAAGATTCTGAGAACTTAGACCACTGCCCTTACATTTGAATAAACACCACGCCTTTTAGCCCAAAACTTCAAACATCTGAGTGTCGTCCGGAAATGCTACAGTTATATAGAGTGTCAAAGGTTGAGTCAATTCAAAATAGAAATAAACCAGGTAAGGGATAAGTTATGATAAACCTCAACATTGGGGACAAGTTTAAGAATTTGATCTGCAACCCTGCAGCCATTCAGACTTCGAACAGTTTGCTCATCGACATCAAATAGCACAGATTCATGTGAGATGTCCAGATCCTGTGGACAAGTATGTTCCAACACCACATCAATGTCTTAAACACCACTATTCATTGTCTCAATCATGAAGCAGTATAAGTGTCTCAAAATGATTACAATGTTAGTACATTGTACAAGCAAAAAACAATCACGATATTAGTACCAGAGCATTAGATGGCCCAGATGACCAAACAAGTGAGGAAGGTAGCAAGATATTGTTTGCAGGGGCTTGGAAATAGTCCTTCTTATGGTCGCATGGTTATGAAGCACAATGGATAAATGGAACAAAAAGCAAAAGATTTTAAGAAGGTGAATTCTGAACCAACCTCTGGAACAACCAAAAGAGATATGCTTGCATACAAAAGATCTATTGATATTCCCCGGAGCTTGAATTTCATGACGGGTACATGAGCATCAGGAACTGGTTGAAGTTCAGTAACCTCTTTCATTTCAGCCAGCATATCATGCAAAATAATAAAAAAATCTTCCTGGAGAAAGAGTCAAATGTGAGGTAGAGCTGCGGGTAATAAATCAGACCGGATGCATTACACAAGAACTGGTTCTATATATAGACGGATAAAGATATATACACCTCTCGATTCACATACGATGGCCCAACACACAAAGTGTCTATGTCAGCTCCAGGCCCATGAACCTGTCAAAATAATAAATTTGTTCTTACATCAAACAAATAAAGAATGGTTATTGTAGAAAGAAAAAAAAAACATGAAAAGTGGGCAAGAAGTGGCAAAAATAGTCTCTCACTCAGTAGTTGGACCAAATAACCAAAGCAAGAAAAAAATCTAAGGCTTCACATTAACATCTAATCCTTTATAAAACTACAGTTGGTTATACTCAAAACAGCAGCAAGTTGTACAGTAAGATTAATGATATAAGAGTGGTTCAACATTGTAGAACTAACTGTTCTCAAAGACTGAAGCATAGATCAATCCGCAGATGTTATACATGTTCACATCCACTGGTAATGACTTTTCATTGAATGAGATCCAAATAATATCTCATTATAAAAGACTTTCCGGTAGATTTTAATATTAGCAATGGTCCTTTGCATTTTGGCCGTGTACCAGTTTCTTCATTATGAAGCATGGATCCTTGCTTGACAAATTTTAGAATGGCACATAAAATCACCAAAAATAGATAGCATACCGTTGTGGATCATAACCCAAATCTGTTTGTGAAACTCCTAATGATGAAATTGTACTCCACACCCAAATATGAATAACATCAGTTAGAAGAAATCATTGGGAACTTATATTTACCCCGAGACAATATGACCCAAACGTAAAAATGACAGCATTTGCATCCTCCACCATCTGATCTGTGTAGCCTCTTTGGCTTGTCAATTGCTTCACCCAGTCTTTCACAATCTACAGTAAAATTCAAAGTATAACCATTAATTACTTCATTAAACATAAGCTGCATCCAATGGAAGCAAAATGCAAGACTTCAAATAAATGGGGATGCCTGTAAATGAAGCATCGATGGTTCAATAAATTAGAGCCAAAAAGAACTCAATGACTGAAATTTATGCCTTAAACCACCCACCAACTGCGATAAAATGCTGCATTTCCCAAGATTTGCAAAAATGATAACTATAAGGGTGGCTATAACTGATTCTTCTCAAAGTCGACACTAGAACAGAGAATTATATACCCGATCAATGCGGCCAAGAACCTCTACTCTCTTTTCAGCTTCGTCTGTGCTCTCATAAAGCCCCGAATCAATCAAGAACTACCAAAATTAATAGAAAACAAATAAAGTCATCAACTTGTAAATCCAAACTAACCAAAATTAACCATTTTATATATAAATATGTGTGTGTGCACCTTTTCGAGTTCGGCATTTCGTTGAAGATCGGACTGGCTGGGCCCGGAAAGAAAGATCGTGGTGTCGTACTTCTTTGGCGGCTGTTGAGTCGGGGAAGAAGCGTTTGGACCCTCAGAACCCACCATTTCAGCACCCGAAATCCCAAACCAAAATACAGCCTAACCAAAAATGGGAAAATATTCAAAACTAATCTTCTTTTTTAAGAAATATATATCCTAGGAAAGATCGACTAAGATGAAACCTAATTTTAGCAAAATATTTGAAAAATGGGATCAGAAGGCAATTCAAGTTGAGAGTGTCAGTTGCTGCAAAAGCACTCTTGCAGAAGCTGAAATAATCAAAACCCTAATTAGTCGACGGAGAAGAATCGGAAACCTAATAAGCTCTAAAGCAATCAGACAAGGAAGTGAGAGAGGGAGAGATCTGTATTGGGCAATGAAAGCAAGAGAGGGACAGAAATGGAGGGAAAAAATAAGAAGAGCCAGAGATCGAGAAGAGAGTGAGATGCGGATTTTGAGAGAGAAGAAGAGACAGAGTAGAGAGAGAGGGTTAGTTGGGGTTGGTCTATGTTCGAATTCGGATTTGATCTGATGCGGACTTGGTTACATTATATATTTAGTCATATACCCATTTTTAACATTAAAATTATAAATAAATTCTATGATATTTAATTTCTTTAAACAAACAAAAAAATTCAAAAAATAACAGATGGCTCTGTTGAATTTAATTTTGATTATTGAATTAATTTGATGCCTTATTAAGTATTTTAGACTTTTTTATGAGGTTTTGGGATTGAATTTATTTTAAGAAATTAATGGCAGTTTTATAATTTTAAATAAGTTAAAAGCCTTTTATTATGTTGTAAATGAATTTTAAATGTGTTCTTAAAATCCATTTTATATATGATTTTTTTATAATTTAGAATCCTGTATTGTGTTGTAAATGCATGAGTTGGTGGATGACCACCATACCTCTTAATATTCCACCGTTGGATTTTATGTAACCTATGTACTAAGTATTTGTAATTAATGCTTGTAACCTATAGGTATATTGTAAATGATGGTATTCAATCTCCTATCTTGTAAGCCTATAAATAGGTGGTTCTACCAAAGATTTAGTAAGGAATAAACATGGTGAAACTTTGTCTTTAGCATATCACTTCTCTCTACATTTTCTCCCTCTAGTTTTATAACACGTTATCAGCACGACATTACTCTTGGTATGTTTTCTTTCTCTGAATTTTCTTTCTTCTTATATGAGCTAGAGTCATCACATGGTATAGAGTTTCTTTGTACTCACCATCAGACTTCATCATGCTTGTTTAAGAAAAAAAATTCTTATTCTTATTACACATGAATATAATGCCATGTTTTTGTTTTTATTTGTTTGTTTATTTAATTTTAAGTATGATCTTAATTATTATGATGAGTTTGAATTATACAAAAGATCAGGGGCCCGAAGTTCCGTAATCCTCATCATATAACTAGATTAGGATATAGAGTCCTTTTGATTGAATCAGAACCTGAAGTTCTTTGATTCCAAATAATTGAGGGCGTGAAGTTCCGCGAATTTAAAGAGCACATAAGGACAGAAAACTCCTCGATTTTGTATTAATCAAAATCAGAATTCCATGAGGCCTACATATGTCAAGAACTTGAACCAGAAGTTTCGAGTGCATATACATCGATTTGAGTATGAAGTTCAAAGCACAACTATTAATTCAATTTATTTAGATCTACGTATTCGTACCTGAAGTTTCGAATATATATTGATATGAACCTGAAGTTCATAGTTTTTCATGGATCTTAATACTATATATGAACTTGAAGTTCATTACTTATTTGTGCCTATATGAACCTGAATTGGTTGGAAATCCAATTCTTAAACTTGTAGTTTTATCTACATATTGAATCCACATTAATATTGGATTATCTTGGAATTTCATAATCTTTAATTGATTTATTTTATTCCTTGTTTATACCACTTTACTTATTTTATTATATTTTATTTTATTTATGTTAGGTTATTAATTAATTTCGTTTTACAATGGTAATGTTTTGTATTACCGCCCCAATATTGATAGCCAGATGCGTCTATTGGAGAAACTTCCTACTTTCTTTTGTGGGTAGGAAGTTTATGATGTTATGAACCAAAAGTTCTTGAGGCCCCAATATTACACAACTATTATAGTTGAAGATTATGATGTCATGAGCTAGAAGTTCATTGACCGAATAACTTTTATGTTGTGACATGACTATCTTGGCAATCCATGTCCCACAATGATGCATAAGATTTTTATAAATTTGTAAGGACATCGTTTAAAGACTCAAATTATTGTCTTGTCCAACAATATCATTACAAAGAACGCTCACAAATAAAAGCTGTCATAAGATCATCTCAGTCAAAAATTGACTTTGAGCCATCTTTCCTGAAATAATTCAAGGGGATATTTGTGAGCCTATACAACATCTAATTATGGATCACTTCACCAGTTTTACTGAATGTGCCTACTAAAATGGTCACATATTTGATAACGACTGTGAGTTTATTTTCCTACATTTTGAGACAATTTTCCCGCCGTTAGGGGAATAAATGACAATTCCTAAAGAATGTCGTGAAATAGTGTTGAATCAATCCGCTTTTGTCTCATCAAGATAATGCATATATAAGTTGTACATATGCTAACATGGATTGATATTCTCGTATCACAATCCATTAACATGGTGACTATATATATAATGCATGCCTGAAGCATGTCAGAAATATAGGTTCTAAAGACTTAACTCCTCAGAAATGGAGATTATTTGAAAAATTCAAGCCCTATAAAAAATAACGCTCTATAGGAGGTTTTGATCCACATATTCTAAATAATTCATTGTAAAAGAGATGTTTGTCCCATAAGTGACAACATAAGCCCCTGAAGAGGCATTGGTACCCTAAAGTAATGAGATGCTTATAAATTATGCATGCGCATGCATATGAGAATTGTGGGATCACAAATCGATGATACATTTGATTTATTAGTAGCTACTACAATCATCAAGGGCTATGATTATATTAAATCACGTTTCATGAATGTCGACAAGTTAAGTGATTGGCCAAAAATGGAAATAGGCAATTCCATTTATCACTAAATAAGAAGAGTTGGATATTGAACCTATAACTCAAACACCAAATTACAAATGTTCAGTATGAAGGTTACGAATTGGTGTTTGTGAAGTGAAATAAGATCACTAATATGACATAAGGTTTCCTGGGAGAGACATATGGTTTTAGTCTCCAATCTCATCGTAAATGCATTCACATTTCTATAAGTACGGTTGTTACTTTAACGCAAAACTTATAGTATGTGTTAAATGCATATTTATTAAGACTATATGGTACATGGAAATCCTCAAAGCTCATGAAATATTTGAGATATATCAGATGAAGCAACCTCTTGAAGGATATAAAGTACCACAATATTCTTAATTAAGAGTTAACACTAAGAGTTTGAGTATTTTGAATTCAAATTTGATATTGTTGTAACATATTCTAACTACTAAATTAGTTGTTGATACACCTAAAGATTTCAATCATTTGAAAAGTGAAAAGCAGGTTGAATAGTGTGATATATGATCATGTATGAAGACAATGTTGCTTGTATTGCTCAAATCAGAGAAGGAGAGATATTAATCAGGGGGAGATATCAATCAGGGGGAGCATCCCAATTCTACTACATTCAAGGCATATGCGCGTTGTACTCTTTTTTCCTTCGACTAGGTTTTTGTCCAACTGGGTTTTTCCTAGCAAGGTTTTAAAGAGGCAATATAAGCTCATCCAACACCATATCAATGATTCAGAAGAAAGTTTCACTCTTTTTTCCTTCGCTTTGGTTTTGTCCCACTGGGTTTTCTAAGCAAGGTTTTTAATGAGGGAACTATGTTATTGTATGGTGGACATCCAAGGGGGAGTGTTGTAAATGCATGAGTTTGTGGATGACCACCATACCTCTTAATATTCCACCGTTGGATTTTATGTAACCTATGCACTAAGTATTTGTAATTAATGCTTGTAACCTATAGGTATATTGTAAATGATGGTATTCAATCTCCTATCTTGTAAGCCTATAAATAAGTGGTTCTACCAAAGATTTAGTAAGGAATAAACATGATGAAACTTTGTCTTTAGCATATCACTTCTCTCAACATTTTCTCCCTCTAATTTTATAACATATTGAATATTATAGTGAAACTAAGTAAAGACCCTGTGCACGTTACATACAGTTGAGCTTTTTTTTTCCATTTGTATAATTACATAAAACTCCCCTGAATTTGGACTTATTTTCACTTTATAAATAAAAAGTTTTTTAAAACAAAAAATTTATTTTTAGCCCGTAACGTCACTGTCACTGTGCGTTTGCTACTCCCAAAGCGCGAAGCAACCAACCAACCAATCAAAACAAAGCACTCACATTTTCCTCAAGAGTTCCGGCGGCCTACATGCTCCTCCTCCTCCACCTACCCTCCTCTCCCTCCCCCGCTACTCAAATGGCGCGTTACATTCCACGCACCGCCCTCATGTCCAACTCATCTGCGCCGCACCTTATCTTCCCTCCCGGAACGCACAGTTTCGAGGCCTCAAAATCCCTGGTTTTTGGTCGGAGATTTCATGCGATGTGCGGAGAAAAATTGAGAGGTGCTGCGGGTGCGAGACCATTGCTAAGGGGACGAGCCTTCGCTGCTCAGAGAGACCTCAGAAAGGCGAGGCGGCGAGCCCCAAAGAGCAAGGAGAAGGAGCTGGAGCTCAGTGTCAGTGTTTCTATGGAAGAAGCTTTGCCTGAAAATCCTGAAATCTCGGTATGTAATCTGTGTACTGTGCAAGCTTAGAATGATCGCCACATGTTTGTATAAATGTTTCTCATATAATACGAGATTGAAAATTGCAGACTATTGCAGAATTGCTTCGTGTAGATGCTCCAGCAGCAATGAAACTGGCGTTTGACGGTCTGAAAGATTCGGTGTATAAAACAAGGGATAATGCGGTCAGCAATGTTGGTGGATATGAAAGCACCGAGCTTTCCGTGCTTCTTTGCAATGACGAATTTATCCGAAAACTTAATAAAGAATGGAGAGGGGAGGACCATGCTACTGATGTTCTTTCCATGTCCCAGCATGTCCCTGATCTTAGGCTTCCCATTGTACTAGCTCATTTGCCTTTTTCTATCTTTTGTTTATTGTATAATAGGTAAAGGGTGTATTTTTTGTGATAAATGCTTGACCGGCATTTCGTATGATTTGCAGCTTATGTTGGGTGACATCGTGATTTCTGTTGAGACAGCTGCAAGACAAGCCGAGCAAAGAGGCCACACGCTCCTTGACGAGATGCGCATTCTCATGGTTGGTTTTAGAATATGATTATTACTGTTTAATATATTTTGAAGAGATGAGTGTTCTCTGGGAGGAATATCGGTTGTCTATACACAGGAACATAACAAGCAAAAAGGCATAGTCAATAGAATGTGTCATTTGCACCTATTAAATAACTCGTATTAGAAACTTCTTAGTGTAATTTGATTAATTTAATCACTGAACTCTCCTGTAGGTACATGGTTTGTTACATCTCTTAGGATTTGATCATGAGCTTAGCAAAGATGCTGAAGTGGAAATGGAGAAGGAGGAAGATCTTCTCTTAAAGAGTCTTGGGTGGAAGGGAAAGGGGTTAATTCAGAGTGTATATGATGCTGAAACCCAAACCCTGGGGGACAAACTAGATGGTAATTTTATATTTTTCCAGCTTCACTTTTGCATCCTCATTTTAATTTGTTAATTGTATAATTTCTCCATTGAATTCTGTCTCTGCAATTTTTTTGGTTAAACTTTCATCTGAGTTCTTAAAAGACAGTAAGAGAGAAGGCAGCCTTCAATATAATAAGCCAAAGTTCAGATATGTTTTCTGTGATATGGATGGTAAGTTTGGGCTTATATTGTCCCACGCATTTATTGTATTTTATTTAACTTGTACCAATTGTTATTTATATTTATTTTTCTTGATAAACAAGGCACCCTTCTCAACAGCAAAAGTCAACTGAGTTCAACAAATGTGAAGGCTCTGAAAGAGGCCTCATCAAGGGGTGTGAAAGTAATGATAGCAACCGGAAAAGTAAGAACCTTTGTTGCTATTCATTATCAAGAGATACTATATTCAGAAATGTGATTTCATACTTCTTGGCCAGTATAAAGTTTACTTATTTTGAATGGTATATTAGTAACTTTGTGTTATTCTTGTTTTCTATTGTTGCTCAATATTACTTCTTACATGATTTCCTTTTTTATTGTTGAATAGTGTTGATTAAAAAAATCTTCTAATTGTTGACAGCTCTTTGGAACAGGCTCGTCCAGCTGTGATGCGCATTTTTAAGGAAGTTGATTTAGCTGGAGAAGATGGCATTGTTTCAGAATTTTCTCCTGGGGTTTTCTTGCAGGTTCTATCTTTTCTCCTTTGAAATTTTTATCTTAAGGTTGTTGCTAAGTTACATGTGATAAACATCAAACTGCCTTCACTTGTTAGATGCATACTTACTCTTTTGTCCAGAGAGCTGTTATCTTAATATTTTCAAGTTTGCTCTAGTTATATACCGCGGAATAAAGTTCTCACTTGTATCTACCCATGATCTACATGTGGTACTTTCTGTTGTAAGATTGATAAGGACACTAGAGGGAAGTGCAGTATCCGTTCCTGTTCTCTCTTAAACATTTACATGTTTGTCTGTCAATAAAGTTAAATGTTCCCAAGTATTTAACCGATGACTCATCTATAATGCTTGGTCAAGATTTTAAGAAACAAAATGCTCATTGGTTGTTGCATATATTATTTCTCCCTCTTAGAACTATTTTTGTTTCTGTCTCGGATTGATAGCAGTATGTATTGCCCTTATTGTCTGCCTCTTCTTGATTCCAGGGATTGCTTGTTTATGGTAGGCAAGGTCGGGAAATTTTTAGAAGGAATTTGGATGCAAATGTATGCAGAGAGGTAATACCTTGGTGAGGCATGCAAGAATTTATTGCTCTTTGGTTTGTAATAAAATAAATGACCATATGGTTTTTATGTGCAGGCATGTCTTTACTCTTTGGAGACTGAGGTTCCTCTTGTTGCATTTACCGAGGATCGTTGTTTAACTCTATTTGATCACCCACTTGTTGATTCCATGCATACTGTATATCACGAGCAAAAGGTGCCAAAAGATTAGTTTTCATCATGATCATAAATATTCTGTTATTGCCTGAGATTTCTTTTTCTCTTGTTTTATACGATTTACATGGAATGTATTTACAGGCGGAGATCATGCCTTCAGTTGAGCATCTCGTGGCTGCTGCTGGAATACAGGTATGGTCCTCAAGGAGGTAGAATACCCTCCCCAACCCCATCCCCCTCTAAAAATAAATAAAAAAGCGCCGGTGAACTTTTTATAAGATACCTATGTACAAGTTGTGTCCATTGTGAAGCTACTTTGTCTGACTTTTGGTTTGTTTTTTATTTTCATTCAAATCCATTTCAAGTCTTATGCATTATGAAGTTATGTATGTTACTTCACTCAGTTTTGCTCCTTAGTTGTAACTTTGGGAGGTTCACATTTTTCTTCGACATACACTTTGCTCTGAATTTCTCTTGATTCTTACAACAGTTATTCTTGTGTAAGATTGAGGTTTTCATCAGAAGGTCATTGTTTAGCCTCTCCAATTCATTTTAAAACATGATCGAACTAAAATGTTATAGTTCTTGCTGCTTTTGATTCATGTAATGACGCACACCTTACCAAATATACAGAAACTAGTCTTCATGGACACTCCTGAGGGAGTGACTACTGCTTTGAGGCCATACTGGTCAGAAGCAACTGGAGATTGTGCCAGAGTTGTTCAAACTGTGCCTGATATGCTTGAAATTGTTCCCCCCGGAACCTCAAAAGGCAGTGGAGTAAACATGCTGCTTGGTCATTTGGGAATCACTCCAAAGGAGGTATGGGCCAGCAGAGTTATTCTTCCATGTTGTTGTTTTTGGCTCTTCTGTTTTAAGGGAGTTACGGTATATACCTCCTCTTGATCGGAACGAGGTTTATAAACACAGATCGGAAAAAGTATGTTAACCATCCAAATCCACAAGTTTAGCGATGTTAGTGGATGATAAAGCTACTGTTATTGACTTTTATATAGTTCCTTCTTAGTTGTACACCAAATTTGATGTTATTCCTGATCTATTCTCATGGCTTATTTTTTCAGATCATGGCTATTGGCGATGGAGAAAATGATATAGAGATGCTTGAGCTGGCTTCTTTAGGCATTGCTCTTAGTAATGGAGCAGAGAAGACAAAAGCTGTGGCTAATGTAGTTGGTCTCAGCAACGACGAAGATGGTGTAGCCGATGCAATCTACCGGTATGCATTGTGAGCTTCCCTTCATACAAAGAAGAACTGGAACAAATATAGCTTGAACAATTAGGAAGGATGAGATATCTCATATGCAACTTGTCAAATTCTTTACAATAATTTCCAGTATGAAGAACTGCTAGTGAGCCTGGCGATAAAGATGGAAATTGTCATTTTGTGCACTTTATACAGACATTTGTGGTAAATACATTTTTCTTGTATTTTTACATGGAGTCATCCTCCATGACACTAGTCAATAATATTTACCAAAAATGGGAAAGAATTTTTTTATTTTATTTTAGTACATCTCAAATGAATGCAAAGTTATATCTTCTAGTATTTTTCTGATGGTTGATGCAGGTGAGTCTCATAAAGAACTCACATGAGTAACGGTGAGGAAGCGCACAGGCACTTGGTAATGAACATGGCAAAATCCTATTGACCAAAAAAAAAAACAAGGCAAAATCCATGTGTGATTTCTGAAAGTAGAAGGTTTATTAAAAAAATCACATGATAAAATGATAATCCTCTCAAAATCAGAAGCTTCACTTTCAAAGAATTTTTCTATTTAAACCATGCACTTCTCTTATTTCACCAAATATAAAGTTCACTGCAACTTCTAATTCAAATTTTCACAATTTCTAAAAAAATCCCACCATCTTCTCAAACCAACCCTAAAAAAGACAAAAGTCATCAACCTCACACCCCACTTTCTCCTTCTGTGTGGTGTTCTGTCGAGCAGAAGCAGTCAAGCCCTTCTCCAGGTGTTTGGTGAGGCAGGAGTTTTAGGCACCTCAGTCTTTTCTTGGTCCATCTCTTTAGAAACGGCTCTCCTCACCCCGCGGCGACAATTGAGTCAATGGCTGTGAGCTTTCTGGTTCTATTGGATGGGCTTTCTACGAGTCGAGGTTCTGCGGGCAGTACGAGGGATACTTAGTGATCCGTCCATGGTTTTCTCCGGAGATTGCTGGGGACTCGATTTGGATTGATTCAGGAACTCTTCAAGCCCTTCCACCTGACACAGTGATTTGCAGAACACTCAGATTCCAATAAATTAATAAACCCAGCCAGCGTGTGTTGTTTGGCTGCTAATGAAAGACAATAAATGGAAATAGAAAGAACATTAGATCTGTCAGCCCATAAAAATTGAGCTGACAGTGTATTAGAGAATTCAAATCAAAACAGAGGAATTCCCAGTATATATGAATCTGAAAATGCACTGATTTTGGTGACTTCCACTGTCACTTTTCTTGGCAACCAAACGGATTTCAAATCTATAATGTTAAAGAAGGTAGAACATGTGATTAATTAGAAAGTTTTTAAAGAAAAGTATATTAGAGAATCCAAATCGAACACAGCTATACCCGGTTTTTTCCTCTTTTTTTTTCAAAAATTGTATAGCCGAGCGGCTATACTCCTGATTACCTAATTTTTTTTAAAAAAATAGTATAGGCTTTAACTTTTTGACACGTGGCGCCAAGCGCAAAGCGGGTCATTTTTTTAATATATACAAATCGTATAGCCGAGCGGCTAAAACGGTTTCTAAAAATAGTATAGCCACACGGCTATACATATTGTGACACGCAGGTGCCTAACGGGCCCTCTTTTGTTTTCTTATAAATAGTATAGCTGAGCGGCGTTATTGGATTTTTCTTGTTTTAATTTTCTTAATAAATAGTATAGCTGAACGGCTATATTCTTTATATATATAGTGGCATTCTTTTTTGCTTTTAAATTTTTTTCCCCCACTTTTCATTTATCAATAAGAGTAGTTTAGAGCATTATCAATTACTGTTAGGCAATTATATGAGTCTCTATTGTCTTCTTTTGATTTTTTTACTTTTCCAAAGTTATTACCCATATAAACAATTTAGTATTTTTTACGTTTATTAATTTATTATACAAGTACATATGTATTTTTCAATAATACATCCGTGTTCTGCACACGTCTTAAAGACTGGGTAAAGTTCACGTTTTTTAAAAAGCAAATATACAATACCCATATTATACATGTAAGTATGTATTTTTCATGATTAATACACATATTGTTTACAAAAATTTCAATAAGACATACATAATTCTCGCATATTATTGAATAAAAATAATATAGTGGCCGAACATTAAAGTTGTAATTTGCAAAAAAAAAAATTTCAAATAAAACACGTGCGTATTTTATTCATATTTTTTTCCATTTCGTAATTGACTAATTATGAATGAATGTACAGTGGCGTGGCTACACTTGGTTTTTTTTTCACCTATCCTAGGTTTATAATTATTTTTAAAAAAATAGTATAGCCGGGTGGCGTTACTATTATTGACACGTACCACCTAGGAGTTAAGCGTGTCCCTTTTAATATATATATATATATAAATAGTATAGCAGTACGGTTATACCAGGTTTTTAATTTTTTTTAAATGGTACAGCCGCCCCGCTATACTTTGTTTTTAATTTTTTTTTAAATGGTATAGCCGGCGGCTATACTCGTTTTCCATAATTTTTTTTAAAAATAGTATAGCTGCCAGGCTTTACTATTTTAACACGTGGCTCCTAGCGCTAAGCGGGTCCTTTTTTAATATATGTATATAAAGTATAGCCGACCGCTTATACTCTGTTTATTAATATTTCTAAAAATCGTATAGCCGCACGGCTATACCTATTTTGACAAGTATGCTGCTAATCGCTGGGCGGCCCTTTTAAAAAATAAATAAATAGTATAACCGACCGGCTATACCCGATTTTTCCTAATTTTTTTTAAAAAAATAGTATAGCCTCTCGGCTGTACTGGGTTTTTATTGTTTTAATTTTTTTAATAATTAGTATAGCCGCTTGGGTATACCTTTTATTTATATAGTGGCATCCTTTTTTTCTTTTAAACTTTTTTCCCCAATTTTTATTTATTGATAAGAGTAATTTAGAGCATTATCCATTATTATTAAGCCATTACCTGAATCTTTTTTATCTACTTTTGATTTTTTTACTTTTTCAGAATTGTTACCCGTATAAATAATTTAGCACTTTCACATTTAATAATGTATTATACACGTATGTATATATTTTTCAATAATACATTTGTATTCTGCACACGTTTTAAAGACTCAGTAAAGTTCACGTTTTTTAAGAAGTAAATATATAATACTCGTATTATACAATTATGTACATATTTTTCATGTTTAATACATTTATTTTTTACAAAATTATTAAGACACACAAAATTCACATATTATACACATAATTCTCGTTTATTATTGAATAAAAATAATCTAATAATTTATATTAAAAAAATAATATAATGACTGAAAATTTCAGTTGTAATTTACAAAAATTATGCCGAATAAAACAGATATATTTTTTATTCATATTTTTTTCGTATTTTACTAACCAGGAATGAATCTACAATTTCAAAGGAATTTGACTTTTAAAAAAAAAAAGTTAAAAAAGAAAAAGAAAAAAAATATAAAAAAAAAGACAGAGCGCCGTTCTCTCATTTGTTGTGGTGTATGGAAACCTTCGTTTTCGTGACGTCTAATCACTTTGTCACGCACAGGGCGCGAAGCAGCCATTAACACACTGCCTTACCAGCTCCAAAGTCCTGGCCTGTACATGATTCTCCCTTCGTCTACTCTGCTTCTCACCCTCCACCTTCCCTCCTCCTCCGCCACTCAAATGGCGCGTTACATTACTCGCGCTACTCTCCTGTCCATCATCCCCATTCCCATTCGGCACACCGCCGCGTCATTTCCCGCTCTCCCGCATTCAATCTCCCCTCCCAAAACGCAGCGTTTCTACGCCTCCAAGTGTTCACTTTTCGGTTGGGGATTTCACTCTTTGTGCGGAGACGAATGGAGAGGAGCTGCGAGGCCACCGTTTTTAAGCGGGCCAATCTACAGTTCGCAGAAAGAGTACAGAAAGATGAGGCGGAGGGCCACAAAAACCAAGGAGAAGGAGAAGGAGATAGAGCTCGATGTCAGCATTTGCATTGAGGAAGATTTGCCTGACGATCCTGAAGTCCTGGTAAGCTCAGTACGACCACCACGTGTTTGTGTAAATGTTTCTCGGTATAATACAAGCATAGCATATTAGCTGAAGTAAAGTGGAGTTTGAAATTTGCAGAGTATTGCGGAATTGCTTCGTCTCAACGTTCCATTGGCGATGAAGCTAGCGTTTGATGGTTTGAATGGTTCAGTGTACAAAACAAGGGACAATGCCATAAGCGACGTTGGTGGTTTTGAAAGCGTCGAGCTTTCGGTGCTTCTCTGCAACGATGAGTTTATCCGAAAACTTAACAAGGAATGGAGAAACGAGGACCATGCAACCGATGTTCTTTCGTTGTCGCAACATGTCCCTGATCTTAAGCTTCCCATTGTACTAGCTCGTTTGCTTTGTTCTCTTTGTTAAATCTTATTTGTTTTCTTATTACATAACTTTAGTCACTTAGCATTTGTCTCATTTGCAGCTTATGTTGGGTGACATTGTGATTTCTGTTGAGACAGCGGCAAGACAAGCAGAGGAAAGAGGTCACTCACTTATTGACGAGATACGCATTCTCATGGTTGGTTGGTTTAAGTATATGTATATATGTTCTGAAGTTTATACTTTGGGGTGACACTTTTTGGTGTAATTTGATAAATTTAATCACTGAATCCTCCTGTAGGTACATGGATTGTTACATTTATTAGGATTTGATCATGAGGTTAGTGAAGAGGCCGAAGTGGAAATGGAGAAGGAGGAGGAGCTTCTATTAAAGAGTCTTGGGTGGAAGGGGAAAGGATTAATTCAGAGTGCACATGATGCTGAAACCCATGTTAATTCTCATGAGGAAAAACCAAATGGTAGTTTTATCTTTTTTTGGCTTCAGTTTCACATCCTTTTGTCATTGGACCTTATTCATTCTGTAGCTATGATTTTCTTATATAAATTTGTAGTGAGATAATCTTACAGGTGAATTGTTAAAAGACAGGAAGAGAGAAGGCAGCCTGCGATTTTATAAACCAAAGTTCAAATATATTTTTTGCGATATGGATGGTAAGTTCGAGGTTATTGTGCTCTTACACATTCACTGTGCTGTGTATTAAGCTTATGATAAACTTTTTATATTTATTCTCTTGATATACAAGGCACCCTTCTCAACAGCAAAAGTCAAATTAGTTCAACAACTGTGAAAGCTCTCAAAGAGGTCTCATCAAGGGGTGTGAAAGTAGTGATAGCTACCGGAAAAGTAATATCATCTTCTTTTTATTCATAATCAGGAGGATATTATACTCTAAATCTGTTTTCATTTATGTTCGCCAATATGAATTTTACTTATTTTGATTGGTCTATTTTGGTAACTTTGTTAATCTAATGTTTTATTGTTGGTTGAAAAATCTTCTAATTGTTCATAATTCTTTGGAACAGTCTCGTTCAGCCGTGATAAACATTTTTAAGGAGGTAGATTTAGCTGGAAAAGATGGCATTGTTTCAGAATTTTCTCCTGGGGTTTTCTTGCAGGTTTATCTTTTCTCCTTGCAAATTTCGTCCTCACCATGTTGCAAGTTGAATCTGATGAACAAAGCACTGTATTCACTTGTCAGATACATGCTCAGTCTTCTGTTGAATTCGATTGCATAATTTTCTCACTTGTATTTACCCAAATTGTACACAACAATCTGCATGTGGTTTAGACCTAGATGTTTTTCTTCCTTTTGTAAGCTTGATGAGGACACTATATTGAACTGTGCTAACCATTCCTGATCGGTCTTAAATTTTTTTCATGTTCTTTGTCTGTCACCAAACTTATAAGGTAAATTCGTAGTAAGTTTTGCTGACTTAATGGGTCATATTTATACCAAACAAACAGAATGCCTTACTGATTGTTGGGTATACTTCTCTTTTTTAGAATTATTTTTGCGTGAGTTGATATTAGCACTTTCTGTTCTTATTCCAGGGATTGCTTGTTTATGGTAAACAAGGTCAGGAAATCTTTAGAAAGAATTTAGATCCAAGTGTCTGCAGAGAGGTAATACCTTTGTGGGGATTGCTAGACTTTCATTGTTCCATTGGAAATGTATTGAAACAAAAGACATGTGCTTTTTTTGTGCAGGCATGTCTTTACTCATTGGAGAATAAGGTTCCTCTTATTGCGTTCGGCAAGGATCGTTGCTTATCTCTATTTGATCATCCATCTGTTGACTCACTGCATACAGTATATAATGAGCCAAAGGTGCCAAAAGATTACTGTTTCATCATGATAATAAATTTCTTTATTGCATGAGCTCCCCCCTCCCCTTTTCCCTTTTGATATAAGGCTTACATGAAAGATATTTACAGGCGGAAATCATGCCTTCAGTTGAGCATCTCTTGGCTGATGCTGACATACAGGTCTCCCTCTCTCTCTCTCTCTTTGACTTTTGAGTTCAATTGCCATTATGGTCTGACTATTTACGTCCAGTTTGATTAACTTTAGGGATGTTTATTTTCAATTTACATTCAAAACCATTCCAGGTTTATGCATTATGAAAATGTGCAAGCCACTCGCACTGAGCTTTGCTCTTAATTTCTCTCTAATCGACTGTAACACTGTCATGAAACTAATATATTGTTGCTCTTCTGTATATACAGAAAGTACTCTTCTTGGACACCGCTGAGGTAGTGGCTACTACTTTAAGGCCATACTGGTCACAAGCAACTGGAGATCGTGCGAAAGTTGTTCAAGCTGTACCAGGTCACCTTGAAATTGTTCCCGCGGGAACCTCAAAAGGGAGTGGAGTAAACATGCTACTTGATCATTTGGGAATCACTCCAAAGGAGGTATGTGCCAACAGAGTTATTTTCCTATCTTGTTGTTTTAGCCTCTAATGGGAGTTAGTCGTATACCTTTACTTGATAGCATTAGGGTTATTACCACCAGTTGGGAATATAGGCATCCCTAGTCACGGTTACAAATGTATATGATCACCTCCAGAGATTATCACCGTCTTATCAAGTTTTACTTATTTCCTTCTTAGTTATGTACCAGTTCTGCTTTTATTCCTGATTGATCCTAACAATTTATTCTTTAGATCATGGCTATTGGCGATGGAGAGAATGATATAGAGATGCTTGAGCTGGCTTCTTTAGGCATTGTTCTTAGTAATGGATCAGAGAAATCAAAAGCTGTGGCTAATGTAATTGGTGCAAGCAATGACGAAGATGGCGCAGCCGATGCCATCTACCGGTATGCATTTTGACCTTCAGTTCAGACAAGGAAGAATTTAGCACAGCCATAGCTTAATAATTGGATTGAGGCATGCAACCAGCCAGATGCTTCACGATGATTTTGTCTCCGTCAAATAGAACTGCTACTGAGACTAGTACAAGAGATTAAAAAAATGGTCAATTTTTTACCCTTACAAAGAGATTTTTACTATTTGTACATTGAATCTCCCTCTATACACTTGCGATCGACATTTCATAGGAGATGGAAAAGACAATTTTAGGGGCCTTTTGGCTCCAATCCTACCAAAAGATAAAAGAACTGTGATTCTTTTTACAGAGTATCTCATTTTACCTGCCTTGCCTTTCTGATTTTTTTCTCAAGAGCTACATGGCATACGTATAGCTTAAATGAAATGAATAAAATACCAATCACAGTAGCAAACTGAAAAAAAAAAACTTGTAATTCTATGCAATCCAAATACGTCACTTAACCCCAGCCTTATTAATGAAAAATCTCTTCTCCCTTGTTCTCCCTTGGCCAAAGAAAAGAAACGGGGATAACGAAAGGGGAATACAATATAAACACACGAAACAGATTCATGAAATAAACAGCACAAGCTGCCCCAGCCATGTACCATAACTTAAAAAAAATTCTTGCATACAAACGAGAATGTAGCCAACGAGAACTAATCATACGATAAACACATGATGGGTTTATTGTAGGTGTTCGATGCACCCATCAAATGCACTAATTTTTCAATGGCAATGCATTGAATGGTACCCATATCGCTTCAAGTTAGAGTTGCATGATATCACTGCTTCTGGCGTCTCAAGGAATCTTCCAACTGGGCATTTTTTCTGGCGCATGCTAAGATAGTTTTATCGGCAGTGATGAAGTACGAAGCAATTGATGCTGTTCATTAAGTAATAATACAAGTCAGATTTCCCATGAAGGCAAATTTTTCGTGGATATAGGGGCATTGAAAATTAAAGCTTTATGTGGGAGGATTAATAATTAAAGCTCTATATCCAGTAGAATTGCCCCACATCTCTGAACTCTGCACAAGGATAGCAATAAATGAATTTCAAATCATACCACCACATATGATGAGTGCTTGAGCAGTATAATTGAGGTTATGCTTTGCCCAAGGAATCATACGAACAGCAGCCAACTGGGAATATGAAGAACACGTCAATAGTAGTCATCAAAAAGTAAACCAAGATGGCAAGATCTGCCTTGAATCCAGAAAGGCAAAAATAGAGTTGCAACGAGAAAAATGAACATCCTAGTGCATGAGGCTCTCAACGCAAAATCTGGGGAGGACACGACATGACATAAACAGACATAGACATACCCCTTATTCCCAGAGGCTATTTCTGTGACTCAAGACTGCAACCACCCAAGTTTGGAGCAAGTCGGCCAAGGCACAGCCTCCAAATATAATACAAAATGTGTGAACTACATAGTCACAAATGACATAAAAACTTCAAAGAGAAGATTGAAGGACCGTTTTGCTTTTTCTCACAGACAACCATGCAATTTGTTTGCACTCCATTTTTCAATTCAGATGAGACCCATCATATCGACATTATAATTCAGAGATGTTCAATGGATCGTCTTCCATACAACTAAGAAGGCAATACCAACAAGCTAAAGAGCATAACCCACAAGGACATGAAGAAGATCAAACGTGCAGTAGCAGATTGTAGGAAATGAAAACTAGGATTCAGGCTTGTTGCTCATGTATAGTTATGCAAGCTGCCAATTTGTACCGAACAAATGAACTTATGGAAAATTTAGCAACATGACACATACTGTAGGCACGGTGGTGAGAGCACAAGCAATGACAGCGGCCTTGAATCCCTCTTTTGCACCCTCTGCAAATTACGGAAATGTCAAGTGATATTAGACAGTCTAACTGAAGAAAAACTTAGCTATCACAGGTTCATGAAACCGTTCTCTCTTTCTGACATGATGAACCGTGGTGATAAGAAAGAAAGAGAGACGGGTTTAGGGTTTCGTGAACCCGTGATAGCTAAGTTTTTCCTGTCTACAAGTCAAATGCATTACTAAATTGTAAATCAATAAGAAAATACAAAGTTTCCACCATTGGGTTGCTGCCGAATTGATCGAACATAAACAGCCAACTCAATCAAACATGACCCAAGAAAATTTACCGCTCTTTTTTTATTTATTAAATTACAATTCAATTCAGGTCAGTATAAACAAAAAGTTCCAACTTTTAAAGCAACAGATCCAATTTCTTTATTTCCTTTTCCTCGTTCTCGTTCTCGCCGATTCTCAGAACAGAACCGGACAGGAATTTCAAATTTTCCAAACATTACAAGTTAATTAACTAACTAATAACCTAGCAATCTAAATCAAATCAACCAGATGGTCGATCAATCAGACAAACTCAACTGGGTAGAGGATGAAAACAGAGCTTGCCCAAATTATAATCAGTGATTAACGAAAACAAACCTTGGGTACACTTTGCGGATCTTAACCTCTTCTGTTCTTCAGCTGGCGAAGGAATGAGCAACCCTTTTCCGCGGTTCACCCACATGTCCCTCATTTCCGATGGAATCCCCATTCTCTTTCTGCTAATCTCACTCGCTCCAAACAGACACACAATTTTCTTCTCTAATCCAGATTCAGAACACAGACAGAGAGAGAGATAGAAAGACAGCGGCTTATCGGTGTTTATAGTTTCAGATTTCGAGTAATTTTGAGTGAAGTGAACCTGTGATTCTACCTTTGGAAAAATATATATATATATATATATTAAAATATTTTTTTTAAAAAAAAAAAACCTGTGATTCTGCCACGTTTTTCTCATGTTCTTCTTTTTGTTCAGTAAAAAATATAAATTTTCGTACATTAACTTTTTTTTTGGGGTCAATTTTTATACATTAACGTTTCTGTCGCTTTGTCCAGATTTGCCTCTCGGCTGGTTGAACAGTTCAAAGTAGCGTTAAAAAGAAAACTTATGTCCTCCCCTCACTTAAAAGTCTCATTTCTTCTAATGTAGTGGTTATTGCTCTTTAAGATTTAAGTACAAGCCTTAACATTCATTTAATATGTGTGAGTTATTGACCCTTTTAATAATAAAAGTCCAATAAAAAAAAAATGACTCATTCCTTCCGAGTTGGACACTCAATATTGTAAGGCACTTCTGTTTTCTTTCCCCAAGAATTCTATAGTGAGGATGTTATATATAGTTATTAGGTGAGATTCTATATCTTAACCGTTTGATCAAATTAGTTAATTATTAAATTAAATTGATCAGCTATATTCAACAATTAAGATATATCACCTCATCTAAGAATCATATATAATGAACCTTACTATATAACGACTCTTTTTTTCCCATTCCTTCTGGGCCTTGATAAATAAATATATCATAAAAAATACGAGACTTGGGCTTTTGGCCCAGGGGCTCCCCTGCGCTGGTTTAGCTCTGTGACATTTGTACTCGTCTCTCCGAGGTCGTCTTCTCTGTAAAACATTGCGCAGAGTAACCGAGTCAGCGACTCAGCCGAACCCATCCTGGCTCTTCTTTACCCGCACAACCACCCCAAGCTCACTCACCTCCTACTAAGATGCGCCGCCCAGCTTACCATGCGCCACCTCTACCAAATCCAAGCCCAAGCGACCATCAACCCATTACCCTCCATCGACCCAAACATCATCGCCGTCAAGCTCATCGGCGTCTGCGCCGACCACGCCAACATCCGCCACGTGGCGCTCGTATTCAACCACTTCCTCACAGCCCCAAACATCTTCGTCTACAATGCCCTCCTCAAAGCCTTTGCTCAAAACAATGACTGGCAGCACACCATATATTACTTCAATCGGCAACTGGGTTCGCCAAATGCTCCAGCCCCAGATGAGTACACGTTCACTTCTGTGCTCAAGGCCTGCGCTGGCCTTGCCCAAGTGACGGAGGGAGAGAAAGTTCACTGCTTTGTTGCTAAATACGGGTGTGAGGGTAATTTATTTGTCAGAAATTCGCTTACTGATATGTATTTCAAGGTGGGTAATTTCGGGATTGCCCAGAAGCTGTTTGATGAAATGGGTGTGAGAGATGTTGTTTCATGGAACACTTTGGTTTCGGGGTATTGCTTGAGCGGGCGGGTTGATAAGGCCAGGTGGGTGTTTGATGGGATGGCAGAGAAGACTTTGTTTTCTTGGTCGACTATGATCACTGCGTATGCGAAGTTCGGTGAGTTGGGGGAAGCTCGCCGTCTTTTCGATGAGATGCCGGAGAGGAATGTGGTTTCATGGAATGCGATGATTGCGGGGTATGCGCAGAATGAGAAGTATGCTGAGGCCATTGGTTTGTTTAGGCAAATGCAACAGTATGGATTGGCGCCAAATGATGTCACGCTTGTTAGTGTGTTGTCTGCTTGCGCTCATCTTGGCGCACTTGACTTGGGGAAGTGGATTGATAAGTTTATAAGACAGCGTGGGATGGAGTTGGGTTTGTTTTTGGGGAATGCATTGGCAGATATGTATGCCAAGTGTGGCTGCATAGCCGAGGCTAAGCTGGTTTTTGGAAAGATGCATCAGAGGGATGTGATATCTTGGAGCATTATCATTACTGGGTTGGCCATGAATGGCCATGCCGATGAAGCTTTCTGGTGTTTCAATAAAATGATTGAGCATGAGGTGAAGCCAAATGACATTACTTTCATGGGCTTATTGACAGCGTGCACTCATGTTGGCTTGGTCGACAAGGGGCTTGAGTATTTCGATATGATGGACAAAAGATATGGGACCTTCCCCAAGGTTGAGCATTATGGTTGTGTGGTTGATCTTCTCAGCCGCGCCGGCCGCCTTGTTGAAGCAGAAGATTTGATCAACTCCATGCCTGTGAAGCCCAATGTTATAGTCTGGGGTGCATTGCTTGGTGGTTGTCGGATTTATAAAGACACCGAGAGAGGTGAACGCGTTGTGCAACACATTCTCGAGCTAGATTCCGATCATTCTGGAAGCTATGTCTATCTTGCCAATGTATATACTTCAATGGGTAGGCTGGATGATGCAGCAAACTGTAGGCTGAGGATGCGAGACAAAGGCGTAACGAAAACACCGGGCTGTAGTTGGATAGAGGTGGATAACATAGTCCATGAGTTCTTCATGGGAGACCTGTCCCATCCTCAGCTGGACAAGATATACTGGATGATTAGAGAACTAAGGAGGAAAATGAAGCTAGCTGGGTACAAACCGAAGACCGATCTGGTCCTCCATACTATTGATGAAGAAGAGAAAGAGGATGCTCTGTCGGTTCATAGTGAGAAGCTGGCCATTGCATTTGGCCTTATCAGTACTAGTCCAGGAACCACCATCCGAATTGTGAAGAATTTGAGGGTTTGTAATGACTGCCATGATGCAACAAAAATAATCTCCAAAATCGTTGAGCGAGAGATTATCGTGCGAGACCGCAGTCGCTTCCATCATTTCAAGGATGGGAAGTGTTCTTGCAATGACTACTGGTAACAAGTACTAAGTAGGAACTATTGTAGCCAGGACAAATTCTGTACAGTAGGGGATGCAGCAACAGATGTGTTCAATCTATTTGGATGACCAAGGGTGAGATTTTGTTCTTATTTAATTTATACCATTTCGAATCATGTGAGGAGAGATAAGAGAGTAGGGGCACTAAAAGCAGGATAGCGAAGTATTTTTATGTTTATGGTTCCCCAATCATGAAGCCAATGACGAGTCTATGAAGTACATTTGCCTAAAACTTCTTAATTCGGAACATTGTGAAGATACCAAGCAAGTTTATTAAATACATTTGCCTAACCCTCACAATGGATGCATAGTATAATATGTATGAGAAGAAGATTAACATTTTTAATTTAATATATATAATTCGATTCCGACGGCCAAGAAAATTGCCTTTCTCCCTCCGGAAACTAAATTATGGCTGACTTGCACAAATTTGCAGGCCAAATTGTTTGGCACTTCTCCAAATTCCACTCGTTATTTCAGTTAAATTGCGGAAATCCACAAGCTTTCTCAATGAAAGGGAAGGTAAGTCTTTCACCCAACTCGTTTTCTGATAGAACAAAACTACTTAGTACATAACCCGTTTCATTCATGGCATTCCAGCGATGACAACTCCAATTACATACGCTTTTCCAAGCAAAAGGACGAAAATAACTTAAGCAAAAATAATTGTAAAATTAAACCACTATCATTCACAAAGACAATCCATATCCAGAAGTCCCAGAATGCAAAGATAAATGGTTCATACATATACCCATCACATCCCGAGCAGCAAGCAACAACTTTGTTTTCAAACCAAGTTCACCATAACTTCAAATAAAATAGTCACTCTACACAAAAAGAGAGGAAAAAAAAAATGGTAATTCCAGTTGGCCCATAAAAGTTAACTGCAAATTAGTGAGTGAAATCGGGGAAATAATCAACTTACCGGAGCAATTACAGACCCTGCTCGATAAGGTAATCGCCAAGCCTTTCGACAATCATGTTGCACTGCCCTGGAGTCAAAGGCTCATCATATATACCAATGATGAGGGCCTGATTGGTCTTCTTAACAGTAATGCCACCAGAGCCCTAATATAATTTACACATTAAGTCAACAGAAATACATAGAATTATATAAAACAATCAAACATCAGAAGAAGCAAAATGACACAACGGCATGTAATATCTAAAATGATCATGACCAAGAAAAATGACAGCCATTAAACAAAGCACTTCTGTAAGATACATCATTTCTGAATTAAGCTAAATGCATTACATGTATAAGATGCTAAAGCTCACCTTCTTTCCTCGAATGACAGCACCGGCTTCACCTTGGATCACCATATACTTTGTCCCACCAAGGAATAAACCAGTTGGGGCAAGCGTTCCGGGTTGGTCGAAATCTTTCAGAATGGCAGCTATCTCTTCAGGCTTAAACTATATCACCAACCAAACAACAATAAATTCAGCGCAGAAAAAAATGCACAACATATACAAGAACAAACGCATCCATAATTAAACCAATCAATTTGTTCCAAAAAATTTAATTTACATTCTAATCGCAACATAATACAGTAAAAAATCAAGTTTCTGATTCAAATCAACAACCGATTACTCCAATACTCAGATCAATAACCACAAAAACACTTGTATTAAGCTCATCTATTTTTTTCCCTATAAAAAACATATGCATGGCGTTGATCAGATCACACACACAGTTGCCAAACAGTCACTGAGCAAAGCTACTTTCAGAAATCGATCAGATCCAGAGGACGAAGTAAATCTAGAACTCAAACCACAACATAGACATGAAGGAAAAAGAGCGAACCGCAGGAAAGGTGGCGCTCTGAGACCAAACGCTGCCGTCTTGGCCGAGGATTGCCGCGGCGGTGAGGCGGTTGCCGTCAATATCGCACATCAAGTGGTCATCGACGTACTGCTGCCACGACATCGTTTCGTTGCTTCTGATTTCTTCTTCTTCTTGCCTGCTTTGGCTGATCTTCTGCTCTGGCGGTGAGTGCTTTTTGGGGAGAGAGGAGAAGGTTCTAGAGCTGAAACGAAAATGGAAGGTGCGAAGATGGATGGAGAGATAATTGCTTGAAATAATATCTCGGTCCCTGCCTCTTACTTTTATAAGAATTGTCGCAGTAGGATACACGTGGCGTGCGGTGAGTTGTCCGTTTTTATATATTTATTGCTTTCTTTCCTTACCAAATCTGTCAATGGGTCCATGCCTTTTCTTAAGGAAGAAGAGCTACGCGTCTTTAGATCTATCATCTATTGCTCCACTTGGGTCAGTGGGCTAAACTAATATAAACTTTGATGTAATGAATTTGGGCCTCCAGATCAAATAAGTTCTTTAGAGAAAGCCCGCAACATTTGCATAGAATCCACACAAAACGAAACAAAACAAAAAAACAAAATTATTTTCTAAACACTTAAGAGTTGAGCGAGTTGGGTTGAAATCTTTGTATCTTATTGTAAAGAAGAATAAGTAAAGAAGAATAGGTGAAGCCCACATAGCCAACTCACACCCACTAAACCAAACCACTACCCAATTGATTGAAGAATATTAATGATGTTGTCTACCAATTATATTGTGAGGTGAACCACCAATGTCTTAGGCCTATAAATAGATACCTCCATCAAGAGAAGTGTGAGCTTAGAGAAGAGGAAGAGAAGGAAGAAAGAGGGTGAGTGAGTTGAGAGGAGAGAGAGCAAGAGAGAAATTCTCCAAGAGAGAAAATTGAGTGAGCCATACATATTGTAAACACTAAAGTTGTAACCCTATTATTTTACATAGTGGAAAAGTTACTACTGCTGCTCTCCGGGGACGTAGGCATAGCCGAACCTCGTTAAATACTGTGTCTCATCTACTTTACGTGCAGCTCAATATTCGCACATATCCCAGTTCATTTTACAACACGTTATCAGCACGAGAAGCTCTCAGGTATAATTTTTGTGCTGTACTATTATCTATACTACTAACCATTATGTTGATGTAAGGAAGAAAAGTAGTGGAGGAGCTGTGGTCTGCTAGAGAGATATACGAGCAAACCAACTAGAAGGATAAGCTCCCTGCCTCTTACTTTTTCTATTATTTTATTATTTCTCTACACAATTTAATACTCATACTAACATCCAAAGCTAGTGAAGTTTGCAAGTGAAAAGAAGAAAAGCCAACATAATTTGTCTAGCTTTCAAACTAATGAATCATGGTGTTGATAAGATTCCAACGAAAAAAAAAAAGGGGGTTGGAAAGCTTCCTGCAACTTTTAGAATTATTGCCTAAGGTCTTATGACCATACTAATATATTATATTCATATATATATATATACAGTAATTTTATTATTAGCTTTAACGGACGGTTTCACTTTTTATATTTTTAGTGGTGGTTTTTATTCCCACATTTATTTTATTTACTGTATGGTATAGGTTTATTACCCATACAACAGTATCTATTTAAAAGGGTGGTGCGGGTTTATCGTCCATGCCTTTACTTTGATTTAAATGTATGGAGCAGAATTAGTGCCCATACAAGCACATTTACTTTATTAAAGTATGATGTGGAATTAACCCTCATACTTTATGAATTTACTTTACTGCACATTTACTTTTATTTAAATGTATGGAGCAGAATTAGTGCCCATACAAGCATGTTTACTTTATCGCAAATTTACTTTTACTTAAAAGTATGATGTGGAATTAACCCTCATACTTTATGAATTTATTTTACCGCACATTTAATTTTATTTAAGGTATGGTGCGGGATTAACGTCCATACAGTAAGCAATTTAATTTATGAATTTATTTTACCGCACATTTACATTTATTTAAAGTATGGTGCGGGTTTATCGTCCATACCAGTAATTTATTTATCAACAATTTATTTTATGGATTAATTGTGCTGTATGATGAGTTTTTACAGTAAGCAGATCAGAACCAGAAGTTCCTTGATCCTCATCATACAATTACATCAGGACTTGAAGATCTTTGATGATGATGTTAATATGAGAGCTGACAGTCTCTCCGGTACTATATTTGTAAACATGTGATTGGACTTGAGGGTCCTTGATCCCTGACATGTAAATAAGGACCTGGGGTTCCTTAATAATGTACCAGTACCGTATTGGTTAATAGTGTCATACACATGAAAATAATTGTATTGGCAAATGTACTGTATACATGAATAGTGCCGTATACATGAATAGTGATGTATGCATTTTGGGTAAACTATCACTATTCAAAAGGGAACCTGCAGTTCCTTAAACTCATGGATGAGCAATTAAATGAGATGCCAGAAGTTCCTCAAGATATAGACAATTATGTAAGGGCTTGAAGTCCAGAAATATGCACAGAAAATTGTAAAAATGTCCATTCCATGAGAATATGTGATTTTGGCTTGAGGTTCAAAATCTAACAGTGTTGAGAACCTGAAGTTCCAACAATTAAATGAACAACCCTTGAGGTATTATTGCAAATTGTGGTACGCCACATATTTCTTTGGCATAAGAGAATGATGAATTGAGGCTCCCCACATATTTTGTTATATCTGGGCCGGAAGCTCATGAACCCAAATATATTGCGATATTATCGTGGCTTTTACTCAATTCATATTTCATGTTCATTAGAAAAAGGGCGAATAAATTCTGAGTTTTGTGTTTAGCCCAGGCCAAAAGTTCCGGACTCCCATACGTTGAAATATGAAATTTGGGAGAGTCAATGTGGTTATTTGAACCTATAAGGCACAAAGTTCCAAACCGTCATTTTGAAAAGACGTAAAAAACCACAGGTGCAAGTTTAAGAATGTGCGCAATTATTATTACAGGAACATACAACAGATAGATTTTTTCCACCTGCAATGAAGGTGCAGGCCCTGTAAAATCTATAAAAATACATTATGTTCTGGAAGCCTCTGAAGGAAGAGGACGACGCCTCTTAAGCTTAGCCATGAGCCTCTCGTGGTCTCCCAAAATTCTTTCATTGGAGACCTGCAGCATGTCTAGTCTTCTCAGTGTATCAACAGAGTACGAACTCACCAGTTTCAACAAGGCATTATTCTCTCCTTTAAGTTTCTCAACCTCCCGTTGAGACTCATGAAGCATTCTTTGAAGAGACGAATTTTCAGTTGTTAGCCTCTCAACCTCGTTTGCTCTAGCACGCAAACGATCAGCCATGTTAGAAACAGAAGCAGCACTCTGAATGCTAAAAGCCATTGAGTCATCAATAGCCTCTTCCTCAGATCTCCCTGTCAACAACATTTCATCCATTGGAATAATGAAATTCCTAGCTACTATGACAGCAGTAGCATCATTCATCATCACAAAATCATTAACTGTGAGATGACGATTTTGGGATACAAAGGATTGACGCCAAACTTTGGCATCATTGGTAGTTGTGGGAGCATCATTTAAATTGAAATAATTTGGGCAGGAAGAAGAGGAAGCCATTTTAAGAAGGTTTCGAAGAAAGTCTTAGAAAAACTAAAGTTTCATAAAATGAAGGAAGTTGAGTTGAAACGCAGTTGCTCCAATCAAGTCTTGCAAAGGCAATATCTATAGGAGGAAATATGGCTACAGTTTTCAGGATCCCAATATTATCTCAGATCCCCATATTCTCTTTTTCTTTTCCAGATTCCAAAACTCCACGCGGCCTCCATTAATGTTTGTCGGCACTTTCGGCGTCTTCAAGTATTATTTTCGTCAAAAGCCGATCTTGCTTTGCGGATTTCACGGAGCTATTTTTTCAAAAGTACCCCGAGAATCTCGCAATTTTCCTATGGTTAATTTGAAATTCACCGGTTCTACCTATTCCTCTTATTTGTGTATAAATGTGTTACTAACCAAATTTTCTTTGCAGAAGACATCCAGTTTTCTCCAAAACTAGTGATGCGATATCTACTTATTTTTCTTATCAGTGTGAGCACTCAATATGCCCGAGAAGCAAGACTATCTCTGATTATCCATTCAGGAAGCGAGACTATCCCTGATCACGTTTCCACTACATCAGGGAACTGTGAAGGCGATCTTATGCTCTAATCTCCGGAAGTCTTTCTAGACTAGGAGAAATGAGAGCTTATTGTCTGCTCCCACCAGCTTCCTTCCCTGATTGCTTACCTTACCTTGCAATCAATATCACATTTTTTTTGCATTTTTTCTCTTTTTGTAACTCTCTGTTCATAAGAGACTTTATTTCTTTAGAATGAACATCTGAAGAAAGAGTCCATGAAGTGATCCTAACTCTAAGGGTTATTTGTTTTGACAGAGGCAAAAGAGTTGTGATTTTTGCTCTTGCAGGATATAACTAGATCATCAAGCGCTACATTATATTTACTGGGCCGATACGAGCTTGAATGATACTTGAGAAAAGTTTTTCTCACCTAAGGATGTAAGCAATACTTGTGTTGTTTTATGCTTATATACTTATTTGATATTTTATCTTGAAAGGTAACCAAATGGGGAGATAAGTCTGTTCCAAAAGAATGGCTTGTATGTATCCATAAATTATTAACGCAAATTTTACAGATTGTAAGTTGGATACATTGATAATACACTGCACAGATTAAAGTCCCATAAGAACAGAATATGGGTATAGCAGTGATCAATATGATGCACGCCTGTTGCGTAGCAAATAATGTGGATTGAAGTCCCGAAAGGACAATCCTTTGACATGTCAATATTGATATTGTGCACGCCTAATGCGTAGCAAATTGTATGGGTTAAAGTCCCAGAAATTAATTGACATGTATGTATTAATCTGTGGCATGCCTGCAGCATGACAGATATATGGGTTCTAAATGTTCCAACTCCATAAATAGAGATTATCCACGCCCTACTGTAAAATAACGCTCCATTGGAGGTTATAATCCACATTCTCACATAATAAAAGCCCCATGAAGTGGCTTGGGTACCCAAAAGCAAAGAAATGCTTATAATTGATGCATGCGCATGCAAATGAGAATGGTGAGATCATGAATTGATGAATGACAATTTTTGGTTTTAGGGTAGCTACTCAAATCATCAATGAGCTGTGTTAATTGGAACCACGTTCAATTATTAAATGTCGACAATATCATTGGCCAAAATGGAATGAGGTAATTCCATTATAGATGAGAATGAACGTGAAAGAACAAACCCACAGTACGAACCCCAAAAGATGTTAATACTAAAACTTATACTTGGGTGTTCGGAATAAAAGAGAATATACCTACTTTGTATGACACAGTGTTTCTGGCAGAAACAAGGAATGTTTGGTTTTTTCCATATTTACAGATTCAATTGTGCCCCCTTACTGCACAATTACGGAGACCAACATATTATCTTTAAGGGTTATTAAATGCACGGAGCATATCGCCAGAAGCGATTTCCTAAAGATGTATAAATAGCTGGGTTAAAGCTATATAATGTGTCATAAAGTTTAATCCCTTTTAAACAAAATCCGTTGAGAGGATTGACATTGCGTAAAGCAAGTCCCTAAAGGACATATGCTTGAAGCACAAAATCTGTACTCAATATTAATATGCATAAATTACCTCAGTGAGTACATTGATTATAATGTGTTTGCAACACATTAAAGCTTCTGCAGAATTCATGTAATATTTGTCTCGACCTGAAAATCGAGCGTTATGCCAATGAGATTTTTGCTAAGAAAGTATTGAAGCATTTTTGTGTGGATTATCCGTTGGGCACTTAAATAATTTTCCGGACGTATATTAGACCGGACATTGTATATTCCATATAGAGTTCAACTCCATCGCCATCATTTTGGGATGATGCAAGGCACACTTGGTGCTATATCCGCATAACACCATATACAGGCATATTCTTTTCGAGTAAACTTACAAATAGCCCTGATTTTGTTGAAAACGCGGACTCTGAAAATTTCTATGATTTACATAGAGATAGTTCACTGGAAATATATTTACTCACTTAACTATATGAATAGTTGATGGCTACATCCTCCACTCACTCCAAAAGATTTTCGCTCCAAAAGATAATCATGAAGATATCAGGGGGAGATATTCATCAGGGGGAGCATCCAGAACTATGCTGCACTGATTACTGTAATTTTCTTCCTTCCATCAGTTTTCTACCTCACTGGGTTTTCTCCAAGCAAGGTTTTAATGAGGCAACCAATCTAGGGACATGTGGTCTCCAAGGGGGAGTGTTGTAAAGAAGAATAAGTAAAGAAGAATAGGTGAAGCCCACATAGCCAACTCACACCCACCAAACCAAACCATTACCCAATTGATTGAAGAATATTAATGATGTTGTCTACCAATTATATTGTGAGGTGAACCACCAATGTCTTAGGCCTATAAATAGATACCTCCATCAAGAGAAGTGTGAGCTTAGAGAAGAGGAAGAGAAGGAAGAAAGAGGGTGAGTGAGTTGAGAGGAAAGAGAGCAAGAGAGAAATTCTCCAAGAGAGAAAATTGAGTGAGCCATACATATTGTAAACACTAAAGTTGTAGCCCTATTATTTTACATAGTGGAAAAGTTACTACTGCTGCTCTCCGGGGACGTAGGCATAGCCGAACCTCGTTAAATACTGTGTCTCATCTACTTTACGTGCAGCTCAATATTCGCACATATCCCAGTTATTTTACAACATATCTCAAGTTTTAATTCGAATTTATGACATTTTTCAGAATTGAAGACAAAGAGGAAAAAAAAAAACCACATCCTTCGGCTCATTGCCACTACCATCACCGCCACTCAATCACCACTCACCTTACTCCCGCCATCCCTACTTCTCTACTGACATTGCCTCCGCCTTTACTGCCATCACTATCATCACGCAACGCTATCACCTCCATTTATCGGCCACTCACTACCACCTATCTCTCAACCAAAACAACATTAGCACCCCATCCATCGTCATTATTGCAGCCACTATATCTATGGTCAACATATTTCATTGTAGTTAATAAGTTAGTCAAACTATAAATTTTAAACATTCTAGTGGTTTGCCCAATCATTTAAAAATTCGTTACCTTAAAACTTTTTGGTTTCGACGAAGTAATTTCACGAAGAAATTAATTTTTGTTGTCGACACACTCTTCCCTATTGACAAATTGACATAATGTTCTAGGAATCCTACAGTTGTGTACCTATGTCGATGAACAAAACAACCCCCATGCGAAGGCCCATAAATTTATGGAGTAATTAAAAACCAGGGCCAAAAGCGACAATTACTAGTAATCAAAACAGGCCACCTGTTTTTCGCGCAAAACCTCCGGCCCAAAAACAAAGGAAAATACAAAAAACACCAGAAACACGTCGCCCTTGACTAGAGGCTGCCTTTATTCTACCGCCGCTAAATCCCGCCACCTGTTTTCACTTACCAGAACTGTATTCTTTCAAACTGTGCCGCTGATGTGGACCAGACACAAAAACTCAAAACACCCAACGACGTCGCTTTCCCCATATCACGTGTCCTCAACTTTTTTTACTATTTTATACGCGTTCCAGGCCCTCGCGGGCACAATCATTGCGGAGTATAAATACCCCTGCACCTTATCCAATTTACTAACAGCCCCTCCTCCCCTGTCCGAGAACCATACACTCCGATTTCGTTTCTGCTTCAATTACTTTCAATCGCAGATTATTCTTCTGGTTTTGTTATGAGTGATCAGAAATCCGCTAAAGCAATGGGGCCTACTGGAAACTTGCAGATGAAGGTCGTGAAAGGCGATTTTGGTTATGTGCTCGAAGACGTGCCTCATCTCTGCGACTACTTGTCCGATCTTCCTGTAATTTCCTCACTCGCCGTCTTTTTTTGATTCGTTTGATCGATGTTTTTTATTCTGCATTTGCGCTAATATGATATTTTTCTGAATTTAATCGATTTTGAGGGGGTGTTTGGTTGTGTTGCAGACTTATCCCAATCCGTTGCAATTCAATCCGGCTTATTCAGTTGTAAAGTACGTACTAATTCTCGAGAAGAATGGTCTCTGCTTTTGCTTTGTTTAATCTCTCAATACAATACAATGACTTCTTACTTTTTTCAGGCAGTATTTTGTTAATGTGGACGATACTGTTGCTCAAAAGGTAACATTCCGATACTTAGCTTTTTTAAAATTTTCTTTTTATTTAAAAGTATTTTTTTTTCAATAGAGGGTAGATCTCATTATTGTTAAATGATGCAATTTTGATGAATTATCTGTAAATTTAGCACCTTTTGTTTTTTGGCACTGGTTGTATATGTGAGCTTACAATGTGGTGGTTCCACTCTTTTTTTTAGATTGTTGTCCACACGGATAGTCCAAGAGGGACGCATTTTCGGCGAGCAGGACCACGCCAAAAGGTATGGAATTTATGCTGTCTGAATGCTGCTGAAGTTATGGTACTAAGAAATGTGCATTGTATGTAGTAGTGACATGCATTCATGTGCGTTGGTTCAGGTGTATTTTGACTCGGATGAAGTTCATGCTTGTATTGTAACATGTGGTGGTTTGTGCCCTGGACTCAACACGGTGATCAGGGAAATTGTGTGTGGACTTTATCACATGTATGGCGTCAACAAAGTTCTTGGGATAGATGTGAGTGGTTGTACTGACATATGCTTGGGGTTCAATATGTTTTGTGATGTAGAGAAAGGAAATAGTCTGATATTACTTCTGTGAAATAGATATGAGTGGTTTATGTTGACATTTCTTGAGGTTCAATGTGTCTCGCTAACAAATTCTATATTGACATATATTAGGGAGGATACAAGGGTTTCTATGCCCGAAATACCATTGACTTAACACCTAAGGTTGTCAATGACATCCACAAACGTGGTGGTACTATCCTTGGTACATCACGAGGAGGACATGATACCTCAAAGATTGTTGACAGCATTCAGGATCGTGGAATTAATCAGGTAAGGATTAGTTTTTCTTAACTATTTTTCTGTATGCTGTTAGCTATATATTGTAAATTCGAACATAAAATCTCACAGACAAGGCACACAGACGGGACTCTCATGGCATGCTTTTTGTGAAACAGGTTTACATAATTGGAGGTGATGGAACTCAAAAAGGAGCAGCTGTCATCTATGAGGTAAAATGACTCTACACTAAATGATGAAAGTTTGATGCCTCCGCATAAAGGTGGGATTTGTTATATGATATATATGAATTGCTAGATGTAGACCTTACAGTTTATTATGGAGGCCACCTTAAAGTTATAACTGAGGCCAATGATAAAGGATCGTGTCTACTTTCTAGTTTTTTTGGACCCTACTAAAGAATAACTCCATGCTTAACTGTATCTGACTTGTCTTGATGAATTATATGTTACAGTCTCGTTCTTAAAACAGTCTACTTCTCACTGTGCAGGAAATTAGACGGCGCGGCCTCAAAGTTTCTGTTGCAGGAATTCCTAAAACCATAGACAATGACATTCCGGTTATAGACAGATCCTTTGGCTTTGATACTGCAGTTGAGGAGGCTCAACGTGCCATTAATGCAGCTCATGTTGAAGCTGAAAGTATTGAGAATGGCATTGGTGTTGTGAAGCTAATGGGACGCTACAGCGGTAAAGATTCTCATTTTGGGTCTACATTTTCTGTTTCAATGCCGCAAAAATACCCCTAATGGCTTAAATTTTTTGGAACGTAAATTACAACAGTTAATTTTTGTACTAGTTATGTTTGATACCAGCCCTGTACAACTTTTGACTTAGACTGGATTTTTTGATGCAGGTTTCATAGCTATGTATGCTACACTTGCCAGCCGAGATGTGGACTGCTGTTTGATTCCGGAGTCCCCCTTCTATCTTGAAGGAAGAGGTGGACTTTTCGAGTACATAGAAAAACGACTCAAAGAAAATGGGCATATGGTTATTGTGATAGCTGAGGGTGCGGGACAGGATCTTCTGTCGGAGAGCTTGCAATCCATGAACCAGCAGGATGCTTCAGGAAACAAGCTACTTAAAGATGTTGGCCTATGGATTTCTCAGAGGATAAAGGTGTCGCTTGCAACCTTCTCTCTCTGTTTTTTTATTCATCACATCACACGAAGCTTTTCTTGTTCATGTAAGAATCTACTGTCATAAAAGTTCCCTTTCCCTCTTCACGTGGGTGGAATAAGAATTGGAAATTGTATTATAATTTAAAAGTAGAGGAAATCGAACTCTGTTTCTCCATTTCCAATAAAAGATCTCATCTACGACTGGCAACTGAGAAGTTATAGTTGATGCAGATATCTTACTGATGAATCTGTTTAAATTTCTTTTGTTTGGTTAACCATTGTTTGCTTCTGTTTCAGAATCATTTTGGGAGACAACAAAAGATTTCCATCAATCTCAAGTATATAGGTCAGTGGCCCCAGATTTTCCTCCTTTAATGGTTTCTTTTCCTCATTAAAAAATTCACCAAAATAAGAAGCAATAGCATCTAACCGATTAAATTGTTTGCCAGATCCTACATACATGATCCGTGCTATTCCGAGCAATGCAGCTGATAATGTCTACTGCACGCTACTTGCTCAAAGTGCTGTTCATGGAGCAATGGCAGGGTACACAGGCTTCATATGTGGGCCTGTCAATGGAAGGCATTCTTATATTCCTTTTAATGTATGTTTCACTTCCCTTACATAGTTATCCTTTATTTTACAAGTTATTTTCTGGCATAAGTTATTTACATAGCTGTCCATCAACTGCATCTACTCTAATTTCATGCTAGATATCTTAAATTTAAATGTTGCTCCAACAATTTGAAATTAAGACCGACCAGTAATTAATTTGTTTGATTTTTTTAATACAGCATATCACTGAGAAGCAAAACAAGGTTGTGATTACCGACAGGATGTGGGCACGACTTCTTTCTTCAACTAACCAGCCGAGCTTCTTGAACCCCAAAGACGTCATTGAAGTCCAAGAAGGGGAAGAGCCTCCAACTCAACTGCTCGAAGGGGAAAATTGTAAAGACAGCAAGTTTGCAACTAAAGATATTCCTAGCATGACATGAAAACACACGAGACTCTCGCTTCTTTAGCACCTTAAGTTATGATCAGTGGTCTGATGTTATTGATGTACCATCCCCAGATTGTGGATGAGGGAAATTCAAATTTTGACTTCTAGTATCTATAGAGCATGATTGTTTTCTTGTATCGAAAGATTCTTTCTCAATTCAACAAGTTCTATGAAAACGATGTCATATGCCGACTGTTTCTGCTTCCACAGATTTGCATACATGAGAACTGCGTTCTGTTGATATTTCTTTCAACTTTTCTTTGCTATGCTTCGATTTCCAAAAGGGTAGGGATTTTAACACTCCCATGTTACTCCATGTTAGTTTATGGCACTCTAAACTGAATATTCTTATTTAAACCCCGTACTTCTCTTTGTTCACCTCAACTTCTAATTCAAATTTTCACAATTTCTAAGAAAACCTCACTATCTTTCCAAACTACTCCTAAATACACACCTAGTAAAGGGGAAAAAAAAAACTCATCAACCTCACACCCCACACCCGAATCCTAAGATCTTCAAGTCCATCTTGCAGTTTCATACCAACATTTTGCAAGCATTACTGCATCATTATTCTTTTGCACCTGAATATATTTTTTTTGTAGGACAAGTTCTATAATTTTTCAATGTAACATAGTGTGATAAATATTTTACAAGTAATAGCTTACAAGTGTAGTCGTTCTTCATCAAGAATTTTGTTCTGCTCTGGAAAACTGATCTGGCATGGTATTTTAATATTATTTTCTTATTATATATATATATATATATGTTGTACATGGATGCAATAAACACTACGTTTATATTATTGAGGGCATTATGTCAATTTAGGAGAGAAATAAAAACAGAAAGCAGAAGTGTTGGGCCTTAGGCATGGAAGAAATCTGTTAATAAAAGAAAGAGAGAAAGAGAGAGCTGATGAAGGAATGCAAAGTCAGGGGAATTCGTAATATCCACTCCCTCCCTATCCACCTATATTACTCTCACAATCCTAATTTAGGGTTTGTGAAGAAAAGATGAGAGTGTAGTAGGTTTCTTGGCTTGAAAGAAGAATAATCTGGCAATTGGGTGCAGAGGGGTTTGTGTTTTTCTAAAACTTAATATGAAGAGTGGTGGAGTGTATGTATGAAGTGTTTTTCTAAAACTTACTAGGGTTTAGTATTAAGTTGGATGACCTTTTTTGTGTTTTTACACAATAATAAAACTTAAGAGTTTAATAATTTAAGTATTTGGGTGAACAAAGAAAAGTGTGGGGTTTAAATAGAAAAACTCAAAATTAAACTGGAGCTGGAGGTGTCAAAATCGCAACCATTTCCATAAATGTGCCCTGGCAGAAAATGGAAGGAAAATTTTCTTACATGTAGGAACTGAGGTCATGCATGAATGGGAATTTGAAAGTTTACCAAATGCAAACATTTCACTAATACGAGTCACTGCTTAGCACGAAGAAAAAAGAATTTTTATTAACAAACATTTTTTTTTATCAATAGATTCATACAAGAAAGTATTACATCACAAAGTTGGCTGAGGCCGGCTAGATAAATTGTTCAGATGTTCATAGAAAATTAAATTCTACAGCCATTATCTCCTTCGTTATATCTGGCTTGGCAAATTATATCCTATATACGCCAGAGGGCTCCGCGTTCTGAACAATCCATGGATGTTCTAGAAGCTTGTGCAATGGCAGGCGTTGAGAAGAGTCCTTCACAAGCATCTGCATTTAAAAAACAAAAAAATTCAGACATTACTAATAACACTCTGTTTTGAAGCAACAATGAAATAGCAAATACTCGAACTGAAGTGCAAAAGCATGAGGACAAGAACCTGACTAATAAGGTCCTTTGCATGAGAAGAGACAATTGGTTTAGGAGGAAACTTTAGATCCACTTGAACAATCCTGTGAAGACAAATAGCAGAGCCATATTAGCCATGTCTAGAATTCCATACCTCCCATTAATCTTTTTTCATTCAGAGAAAACTTGTATCATAAGATTATTGTTTTAATAAAAAGTATTTCATTCCATGGAGAATTCCTCATCACACATACAAGTTACGTGATAATAGAATCTATTTTGTGAACTTTAATCATTTTGCAGGTCACACTTTACCTTCTATATGTATCTGAATGCTCCTTGGCCTCAAAAGGCGGGACTCCATAGAGAAACTCATAGCACAGGACACCAAGGCTCCATATATCCACACTAGCATCATGCTCTACGCTCTCCACTGTTTCACAACTCAAAAGTATTAGTAAGATATAGTAGTAGTTGTGTTTTTGCAGAAGAATGCTATAAATGGTTTTTTGTAAAATTTCTCTTTAACACAGCGGTATGAAATACATGTGAAGATGATCAGTTTGGATAGACACTGTTACAAAAGAAGGAGAATATTTAGCTTGTTAACATACCCATCTCAGGAGGGAGGTAATCAAGGGTACCACACATGGTCCGCCTGCGGTTGAATGTATGCACTGACCACCCAAAATCTGCTATCTTGAGTTCACCCTGTCAAAGGAGATCCACATTGATTTGATAAAGACCAAATATGTATCCTTGAAAAATAAAAGATATAATAGCAAGGATGGCAATCCAAACCTGTGCACCAATTAGAAGGTTCTCTGGCTTGATATCTCTGTGAATTACATGCTTTCCATGGCAGTATATAAGGGCCCGTGCCAACGATGCAACATACTGGCCATGCAAGATAAGTACACACATTAGAATTTTTAGTCAAAGTTCTCAAAAATAAATGACCTAAATTGGTTTATGTCCCAAAAGAGTAGTCATTCTTGTTATAGGTGACATGGTAAATGGTATAAGCGCAAAAGAAACTGAATGACACTACATAAAAACAACTTACAGTGGCAGCACGTCTTTCACTGAAGTATTTACACTTCTGAAGTTCCTTGTATAGTTCACCTTTGGCAGCATATTCTAAAATCAAATAAACTCGTTTCTGCAATAAATAAATTTCCAAATGAATGGTAAAACACCTGTGTTTCCACTAAGTAAGACAAGTTTAAGATGTTGAAATATTAGCAGCTTATGAGGCTATGAGCAATATACCTGATCGTAAAAGTACCCATAAAGGCGTAAGATATTGGGATGTCGAAGATGACTTTGTATTTCAACTTCCCGACGAAGCTGATGTTCAACCTGAGACTGTTGCAGCTGGCTCTTAAAGAGGACTTTAAGTGCCACAATGTGATTGCTCTGTTCCAGGAATAAAAAGATCAAGTTAGGTGCACAATTGAAAGTAGGCAAACAAAGAGACACCATTTAAATTCCACTTCATTTGATAAGAATGCATATTATAAACCAAAATTTCTCACTCTCTCTCACACACATTCACCCTTCATCTGCTTTCCATTTTTTTTTTAAGTGAATAGAATATTGGCACTCCGGACTACATGAGTATAATTAAGCCACAAAAACTGGCAGTTCTATTTGTGGTACATAAAACATGTTTTTCAAAATTTTATTTTCTTCTTCATTTCAATCTTAGCTATCAAGAATGAAACCCAAGTCGACAGCTATAGAAGATTAATTCCTTGACTAAACAAACCCCATGAATGCTAGTACCAAAAATAATTGAAACAGCAGCTAAAGAACGCCAAAATTTACAAAATGCATGGCTATAAAGAAGAAGAAAAAGAAGAACATACCCGTTTCTCTCTTGCCAAATAGACGTGACCAAACTTTCCTCGGCCAAGAGGCTTTCCAATGTCGAAGTCATTGAGCGTCCATCTTCTTGTCTCCGTCGCTGAAACCTCCGAAGAAGCCTGATGAAAGCAAACCCATATTTAAAAATCCTCATAGAATCTAAATATATAAACATTTACCAATTAGCACTTTAAACCCCATTGAAGCTAATTGACCTACACCTCAAGCCCAAATTCCTAAATTTCAAATCAGAAAACCCTACAGTCAGAGGCTCGAATTCGAATTTTGATAATGCGATCTCAAAATTCACATATACCCAAAGAAACCATTATCTTCATCATCAAGAAAAATAATTAAACATCTCATCTTCAGAGAAAAACAAAAGAACCGAAAAGAAATTAAAACCCTAGCATTTGAATTTGGGGACTCAAGATCCCAACGGCTACAAAAAAATTGAAACTTGAAAGGTGACTTGAAAGGTTTTTCTTTAAATCTGACCTTCTCTTGGGCTTGGTTCTCAGCAGCGATTGCCATGAGAGAGAGAAGAGAGAGAAAGCGAGAGAGATAGAGAGAGAAAGAGAACGAGAGGGGCGAAAGATTGAAGGAGAGCGAAGGCTAAAGACGGGGCTTGAATAAGCATTCGCAACGGTCGAATTCTGAGTTGTCGCCACGTGCTCCTCCCGCTCTGGCCTTGTCTAAATATTTTCAAAATTTAGGGGATACTTGTCTGTTGCCGTGTAGATTTACCAATTTTTGAGTCTCGTTGGGGCCCACGAGATCGACGGTAGTAAACGCAAGTGATTTCACACGGTTTCTTTATTTGGATGAGGAGCGTCCTCGGGGATGTTTGACATGAGCAGCGCTATTGTCACCGAGACACCAAAGTCACAGCCGCGACAACATCCCCAGTCATTGCCAGCTGGCCTGGATTCAGTTCACACTGCGATACTGAAATACAGCCATGCTGTATTAATTAATATAATTTAGATTTCTCCACTATATAACACCAATAAATATTTATGACAAGGTTCTTTTGAACTATAGAGGTCTAAGAGATTTGTAGTCATTTACCGTTAGAGGTAAATTCAATGGTTCACTCACTCTTGCACTCATTTTAAGAAACTTTTTTGAACCATTGAATTAATATCTAACAGTAGGTAACCACAATCTCTCAAACTCCTGTTGTATAAAAAATTGAGACTGTAAATATCTATTTATATTATAATACATGAATAAATTATATCACGTAGTCATACTCTTTACCACACTATAATTACTCGACACTCAACATGACCACGTCGAGACAGGGAAGAATCTTACGTATCTTCTCAACTTCGTGAATTCAAACTCAAGCGACAAACCACTTGGCACACCCAAATGACATCTTGCACCACGTGTAGTTCAGCCCCTTCCTTAAATAGATTCCCATGATCTCTTCACATCAGTGTGAATCACAACCGTTGATCATGGTCGATCAGTCAAGTCAAAGGTCGATTGAATTTGTTGACTGTGCATGCATCTCACTAACAATCAAATTAATGATAAAAAGATAAAATTATTCAAAAGATAAGTTATTCCTATATCCCAAATGTTAATCCGTAGCATAGTGGTCCTTTTCTCCGAAGTGGGACTAGAAGACCCAAAGTAAACAAAACAAAGCTCTATAGTTATTCGAATCATCATTCTCCAGTTTTTACAAAAGTAAAATATTATTTTATAAAATAAATGCTAAATAAAAAGAAAAATCAATCATAAAAGATTGAGGCAGTGCGCAACAAACCAAAAACACCGAAACTATCAATCTTATAGATTGGTTTCTTCTTCTTTATTTGTTCCACACTCTTATTAATAATTGATAAATTGGCAGAGTGGAAAGATATAAAAAACGGATGTATGTAGGCTTGTGCCCACAGCAAAGCAACACAAATGAGAACCTTGTTTATCTTCTCAAGTCTGTTCATCTTCTCTCAAAACAAACCACCGTGAGAATCATATATTATAGGGTGAGATTTTTTATGGGGTTTGGTATTTATATTACCCACTCAAAAGTCTCACACAATATATCATTTAAAGAAATACATCAAAATCGGTAAGTTTTTTAATATTACCGTACTTTTTATAATCTTTTAAAAGTCTTAATTAAATACCACCAGACTTGCATTGATGATTTTAAAATCCTAATTGAATATCATCATATTTTTATTGATTACTTAAAAATCATAATTGAACACCATTAGACTTTTAAGCTTCAAAAAAATCTATTAAAATCCTAATTGAATACACCCCCTAAGATTTTAAAAGAGTTTGTAAAAATTTGGGTGATTCAATTCAGATGTCTATTGACTTTCAAAAAAGTGTATCGAAATTTAGGTGTATTCAATAAGTTATTTATTGTGAAAGAATTAATGAGTTGTCCGATTTTGTTAGACTTTAAAGTGGTAAGTATAAATACCAAAGGCCATGACAAATCTTATGTTAATCCTAGGAACTTGAATGTGCTCTATGTTTTCCATAATCTTTGAACGTGTGTGCTTGTCTAAGGTAAAAAAAATCTCATCTCTTATTTTTCTACGTATGTTTTTACATATATATGATCTTCTTACAATTCATATTGTTGTTGTACCCTCGTGTATGCCTGTCAAGTGGAGGTAAAAAGTCTCTTCTCTTCTCTTCTTGCAATCGTATGGTGTGCAATTTTCTTTTGTTATGTTATTTTTTCTTTGTTGTTGTACATCATATATAGTTTAGTCAAACTCTATATTAAACTCTATAAACTTTGTAACTCCATTGAACTCTTTTAAAATCTTAATTGAATACACCCTCCTAAATTACTTGGTGTGAGGTTCCAACTTAACTTATAAAATTCTATCACCAAAGTCGTAACTTAGGGTTTTATCTGTATAGTATGAGAGATTTTATCGCAAAAGACTTCAATGCTATTTGATACATGGCAAAAAGTCACTTTATGTTCCATGTAGTTAGACAAAAAAATGTGTCCCTATGGTTTTAATTTTGGCAATTTAACTTATGTGTAGTTTAATTTTATTGCAATTTAAAGACACATTTTAATTTTCATCTAATTTCTTGATGAATGACATTTTGGACAGAATTTTGGATGAATTCAAGAATCAAATACCAAATTGACAAAATTAAAACTACATAGATTAAAAGTGAAAAAATTGACAAACTACGTAGACTAAAAGTGACTTTTATAAATAATATATTGTATTTTATTGTATTTACTTCTCATGCTCTTTGAGCAATTAATGACATACAGGACAGAGGTAATAGAAGCAAGTAATTGACAACAGTTACAGTGAGAGCCACTGGCGGATTCATGAATTTTTTAGCGGATCTGCAATTTTGAAAGGCTAAAAACTCTTTGTGGATTGAACATTTAAGGCTTTTTATCTAGATTAAACATCTAAAGCTTTTTACCTAGATTGACCCTAGATCCCTTCATTCATTCATATCATACATGAAAAATTGTTTTATGTAAAAATATTGACTAAGTATGAAAATGGTTTTTCGAAATAATCATTTTCTCAAGATAATTTTTGGCGGCTTTTATTCCTTACACATCAAATAAGAAAACTTGATTTTATGGGATTTTATTACGAAGTATATATTGACTTAATAAGCCATCATTTTTAGCCTAAATCGTATTTTGCACTAAAATCGATTTTTCATATTTTAATTTAATTGGAATTTGATTTTCTTGTATTTTTATTTGAATCCAAATGGAAGGTACTTCCTTATTTACATTATAAACTTAAGTAAATAGAGTAATATAAAAATAAATAAAAATAAAATGACCACCTCATCAAAAACGTTTGAATTTTGTAGTTCAGATTCAGAAAGTGCCAGAAATAAGAACTGCCACGTAAAGCATTCATTCTAGTGCCACGTAGCACATGCATGTTTCCCATTTGTAAACGCAAAACTCATGCAACCCACCACGTGCCACGCCACATCCCCGTCATCGCATGATCACATCTATATATCGTCACCTCCTGCAGCACTGACTCTTCGTCACTGATCACTATGGCTGATCAATCAAGACACGTCACCCTGAAGCTCCAGGACCACGACCAGTCAGCAGCCCCACCATCCTCCCTTCGCCTGACTGGCAAGTTCTTGACAGCAGGCGCAGCTGGGACAACCCTTTTAGTCCTGTCCGGGTTAACGTTAACTGGGACAGTGATGGCCCTGATCATGGCCACCCCAGTGCTGGTGGTGTTTAGTCCAATCCTAGTCCCGGCTGGGATAGTCGTGTTCCTGACAGCAGCCGGCCTTGTTTTCTCTGGCGGGTGCGGCGTGGCGGCAGTAACAACGTTGACATTGATGTATAAGTACATATCTAGCTACGTGGCTACAAAGAAAAGAGCTTACTCGTATGGGCAGTACTTCTGCCCTTTTTGAATTTCAGGGTTGGTTTATGTATCGAGAAAATAAACTATCCTGTTGGTTTGGTGTTTTGGCTTTTTGTTTATGAAAATAAAAACTCCTTTGATTTCTCCTTTTCATAGCCCTGCTATGTACGCATGTCTTGGGTTCATTTGCAAGTTGATGGTCAATTCCCAGAGAAGTTGCTCCTAATGAACTGCATCTGTACTTTTGAAACACTGATGATCATTTACTAAATTTGAGTGAAAATTTTAAGAAGCGTTTCAAGCATTTTGATCAGCTGAAAACTAGATTTATAACAAAACAGTAACTTCGGTGTAAGACCATGTTTCTGAGGATCTATATTGACATCAAAGCAAAAGCAGACTAGAATGTGCAAATTGGGTAAGTTGGGTTGTTTGGATACACTTTTTTTTTGTTGAAAAATTTTAGGATCTTTTTTATTGAGAGGGTATATATATTAAAAAGAGGGGTATATAAGAGAATATATTAAACGAGAGGTATATATTAAACTCAAAAAACTCAAAAACACTGAGAGGGTATATATTAAAGAGGGGTATATAAGAGAATATATTAAACGAGAGGTATATATTAAATTCAAAAAATTCAAAAACACTAGACGGATGTTAAGACTCAAGCAATTACCCCAAATCCTCATTAGTCTTATAAACACTACATGCTGGATGCTAGGACACCTCTAACCCATAAGCTTACCTGGGAGCAATTGCTCCAAAGCAGTTATTCCATTTGCCGGATACACTTAAATTTAAACATTGCTCCAAAGCAGTTATTCCATTTGCCGGATACACTTAAATTTAAACAATAACCACAAGTCGTTTCATTGATATTAGACTTTCTGGACAACCCAAGTGCAGAGGAAAACAGAGCAGCCACCTCATCAACACATGGTGGTCTCCTTGTTGCTCACAAATTGCCATGCAAATTCACTTCTTTTGACATGTTTCCAGCTCACAAAACTCAATCCCATGCAGCCCGCCACGTACCACACGACATCACGTTTTATAAACCCCATAAATTCCACAGCATCCACAGGGTCTCACAGAGACTTCTTGATCAAACATGGCGAATCAATCAAAAGAAATTACCCAGAACCTCTACGGCCGGTCAGCTCCACCCTCACACCAGACAGTCAAGCTCTTGACCGCAGCCATAGTTGGTGCCACGCTGTTATTCTTGTCCGGGTTAACTCTGACCGGGACGGTGATTGCCCTGATCATGGCTACCCCTGTCCTGGTGCTCTTTAGTCCAATTCTAGTCCCCGCTGGGATAGTCATGCTCCTCATAGCAGCCGGCTTTGTTTTCTCCGGCGGTTGTGGCATGGCAGCAATGACGGTGATGGCATGGTTATATAACTATGTATCTAACTATGCGGCTGCGAAGCAAAGGGCTAATGCATACAGGCAGTTCGTGATGCTTGATATATAGAAATGGTGGGCGTGAGTTGGTTTATGGAGGAGTGTAAATTGTCAAATGCGGTTGGTGTTTTTGTTTGCTTGTGAAGCTAATATTTGTTCTGCTATAAATCCCCTAAAATTCACCATTCTCAATCACATTACATTCATTGATTGATGTGGAAGACAAACAAAAATAGACAAGAACAATGGAAAACTTAGAGGAAAGAATGTGCTAATCCATATATCTACATCTGCTCAAGTGATTTCATTGCCTGAGTGCATAACAAATTTGAGATAATGTGCTCATCTGTCTACAGTTGCAAGATCCAATTCGCAAAGGAAAATTAAAAAGCATAAAATTTTGATGCTAATAGGACTTTATCTCATCTACTCTTCTTTGAGAGAAGAAGCAAAAAGAGAAACTAGAAAACGCACCATTCGAATTGCAAGCCAATCATGAAGGTCAGGTCAATGCCCAGAAGTTACTTCAAAATGTACTGCGGGACCAAACTGAAATCTTAGATACTCCAATGCCTCAATTGGTCTAAAATGGAGCTGCCGTGATCATACTGAAATAACCAAAACTTGATGAAGCCAACCACTTTTATGAGTCAGATATTCAAGAATCTTTAGAAGCATTTTGATCCACTGGCCGTAACAAAAAGGGTGGAAGAAATGCTGGGATGGTGAACGCCAAAACCAAGCACACCAACACAAAGCCTACAACCCACCAAGCTTTGTACGGAATTCCCAATAGTAGTTCATCACAAACTGCCACCAACATGTAAGAGATAAGCTTTGTTAAACAAACAAATTGTAATGTGCCTTGCATTAAACAGCAAAAATTATAGTAAAAAAAACATGTTAATTTCTCATGCCAAATTTGATTGATATTACATTACCTATATTGAAAATGATGTGTTCCCTCTCCTGCACATTTGGTATTGCAACAACTCCTTCTGGCTCCACACTCACCAACACATACATGCCACCCTAAGTAGTCAGCAGAGTCCAAAACTCACTGAGCATCTCATGAAATTCAAATTAATGAAACTAAGTATTCAAAGATTCAGCAGCAAAAATCGAACCTGATCGTTCGAGCCAAGACTTTCAGTCTTGAAAATCAGCTTTTCTGTATTTAGTAATCTTCTGTTCCCAGTCAGTGCAGATTCCAAGTCCCCTCTCTTGAGTTGTACGGAAAATCTAGCAGGTATCTGTGAACACACAAATGCAAGTTAAGGAACCCATAAAGGGATTGCTGAGCAACATAAAGAAACTCCATTGAAAGTTTTAGAAACACATACAGAAGCTGGATACGATATTTTCACTTCGTACCAAGTATCAGGCTTCAGTCCTTGAAGCTGGTAAAGGCGTGAACCCATTTTTAGTGGCAGAGTTTCCTTCCACAGCTCTTCACCAACATTCAAAACTTTGCTGTCTGTCCTGTAAAAAGGTGCAGAGTAGTGAATTGGGTTTAAGACAATGTGCCCAGAGATTAACATCAAAGCAGAAAAATGCGCAAATTGGGTTTCATTTGGATATACTAACGTGTTCCCATGGCTTGAATTTGAGCAGCTGATAACGATGCAGATGATGTAGAGTGTGATCATAAGACTACGATTACGCATCTGACGCATTGTGGTTGTGGACGAATGTGGCACGCTGCTTTCTTACTTCTTCAACCTAACCAATCACAAGTACACATTTCAGTGGATTTGTTTCTCCACCTGCACATTTCATCAAATACTTGGTGGGTAATAAAAACTGCAGAGCAATCAACTGAACAACTTTATTTTCAGCGAGTGGGTGTTGAAGATTTTGATTTACGAAATAATACAAACCCTTCAGTCTTCTGAATCAATTCAAAACATGAACAACTAGTCGTTTTGCATGTAGGCTAGTTTTCATTACCTTTCTCAGGCTTTCTCGGCAACCAAACAGACCAACAATAATCGATCAGCGGTTACAATAACAGCTACAGGAACTCGCAATGCCCGAGTCCATATTTTCTCAGGAATCTATCAGTGAGCCATCAGCTCAACAAAAAACGAATGATCCAAAAAACAAAACAGCAAAAAACTCGTAAAAGGAAATAACAAACGCTTGACCGGAAAACGAGATAAGATTATAAAACGGTGGCACGTTTAAACGCAGCGTTTTAGTCCTTCTTGAATCTTGCTTGATAAAACCGCTAAAACGACGCGCAGTGTTTTGGCGTTTTAATCGTTTTCCCAGTGAAATCTCCCTCGCTTAATAACAGCAAGTGAGCTATAAACAATTTATTGTTTTCAATTTCTAAGGAAAACCCTAAAAATCCCCATAGTGAGCATTAGTATTAACTGAAAGCCCAAATTCTCTGCGAAACTGCTTCATTGCCGCATTCCAATTGTCGACTTGATAAACCCGAGACTTGGATTTGGGTTTGGAGGCTCAAATAAATTTTTGGAATACTAAAATAGTTTTTACAATATTTTTAGGTACTTAAAATAATTTTACAGGATTTTTAAATAATATAAACTATTTTAAAAACACTTTTGGAAAGTAAAAATAGTGTTTCAAGTCCATAAAAGAATTTAAATGAATTAAATAGTAATTTCTGAATTAAATAAAATATTTAAATACTAATTATTCACTAAAAATAATAATTATAAAGTAATTAAATAAGGCTAAGATATGACTTAATTATAAATATTAAACTATCGTAAAATACTAGGTCGAGTTATGTGAGTATCTAAGCCTAATTGAGTCATAAGTGTCCTAAAGTAGACTCATGGTTAGAGTTTGAGGCTTGAAAACGGTTTTGCAACAGGTTTAGAAGTTAGAGTTTTTTGTTTGAGACTTGGATTTCGGGTTTGAAGGCTAAAATCAATTTTTTGGAATACTAAAATAGTTTTTACAATATTTTTTTGGTAATTAAAAGAATTTTCGGGGATTTTTAAATACTATAATTTATTCACAAAATAAATAATAACTAAAAACTCATTAAAGTAATTAAATAATGCAAAGATATTACTTAATTATAAATATCAAACTAAACAAACTGATTTTTAAGAAATTTATTTTAAAAAGTCCAAAATAATTTAAAATAATTAATTACTATATTTGAGTAATTTATGAAATTAATTAAAATATTTAAAATATTCAAATACTAATTATTCACTAAATAAATAATAATTGAAATATAATTAGTATTTAAAGTAACTAAATAAGGCTAATATATTCCCTTTTTAATATATAAAAAATAAGTATATTTGAATAAATAAAAAGAAGAGTACTTTTCTTTTATATATATATTTTAACAAATCGTATAGCCGTGTGGCTATACGCCTTTTAAATATAACATACTTAACGAGTATAGCCGCGCGGCTATACTATGGTTTTTATTATAAAAATAGTATAGCCGGGCGGCTATACTTTTTTGACATGCCCAACCACTAGCTGGGCCCTGTTGTTTTTTTTAAAAAATTTATATAAGTCGTATAGCCGGGTGGCTATACTTGAGATTTTTTTTAAAAACGAGAACAGCCGTACGGCTGTACTGGGGTCTTTTTTATAATAAATAGTATAGCCGGTAGGCTAAACCCCTTTTAATAATCTATATATATAAAGCAAAAGGCAGAGAATGGTGAAACATTCAAAATACCAGAAAATGCCCTTGGTTAATGCAAACATTAAGAATTCAAATTATTAATTAAATGAGGATAATATGGTAAATTCACACTTTTTCATATTTAAACAAATTAAAAGAAAAAGAAAAAACAGATAATATATCCTATTTTTATGGAACACAACTACCCATTATCTTTTTTAATTCTAAAATAAATTTACTTATTTTTTAAAAAAACCTCTCGTAAGCGCGGAAGCGCGTGCAGAGAGGCTAGTATAATTAACGAGTATAGCGCGGCTATACTTTTGACCCAAAAATAGTATAGCCGGTGGGCTATACTCGGGAAATTTTTTTTTTTTAAAAGAGTATAGCCGAGTGGCTTTGGTAGGGTCTTTTTTGTATAAATACTATAGTTGAATGGCTATACGCTTTACATAAGACACTGTGATCTTTTGTTTAAAAATTATTTTTCCTCAATTTTTATTTATTGCTAAGAGTAGTTTATAGCATTATCCATTGCTATTAGGTCATTACCTGAGTCTTTATTGTCCCCTTTTGAGTTTTTACTTTTTTAGAGTTCTTATCCGTATAAAGAATTTAGCATTTTCACGTTTAATACTCGTATTGTACACGTATATACGTATTTTTCTTGTTTAAAATATTATATAGTGGCCGAACTTTTCAGTCGTAACTTGCCAAAATTTTGCTGAATAAAACACGTATGTATTTTATTCATATTTTTCCCGTTCCATATTTTACTAACTATGAAACAATGTGAAAGGCTAAGATTCTTTCTTACTAGTTATAAGAAAAATGCAAGATACTGATTTTGCAATCTCTTTGCCAACCAAAACAACAATTTCAAGCAAAGTTTTATGCGTATAGTAGTAAGAGAGGTGGTAGTATTTTTCATGTAAAGTGTTGTTTGAAAAGTAAAGCAATTACCAAGACCACTATAACTCAGCATGCAATTCTCAACGACAAATATTGCGTGTAGTAACATAATTTAGTAGCACTAGAGAAAACAAGGTAGATCAAAGGCAAACATTCCCATGAAAAAAAAAAAGAATAAAAAAATTGAACTCTCATATTGATTTAGTGTGAAATTTCTTTCTTTTCAATATATGTTTTGGATATGTTGAAACTAGCAAATTAATAACTCTAAGGTATAAACTAATGAAAGTAGGTCACAAAATTTCAAAATTGCTAGGGCACCCTTCTTTGCAAACTCTCAAACTAGAAAGCTTATGTTTTGCTTTCAGTGTAACCTTTCTCTGTTAACTGTATTTTCCGAGCAGAAGGATAATTGTAATACACTTATAGTGGGACCTAAGAGGGGCAAAGTAAAGGTTTATTAGTCTAATGATTTTCAAAATCACATCAATTTCGAGTAATTACCCTTGTATATAATGAGTCCTAAAACTCCAACAGCCAACGTTATTGCAAGAGGAACTGTCCTGGGCTGATCACGTTGAGCAATGGTGCTTTTCATGCTGTTAATTCTTATTGTGGATTTTATATTATAAATTTTATTCTCTTCAAAAACTTTTGAAAAAAAAAAAATTGGTCATTGAGGCGCTATTAGGCGGGTCTTTTTTTTATTTGTTTTTTAAATACATAGGAGAGCCACGCCGCTACTCCACCCCCCC
>NC_034009.1:37534870-37614415 GCF_000346465.2 Prunus persica | reverse complement strand
TCCTTTTTCGACTCACTATAACTAAAATACTTTAATTTTGGTAGAAAATTTATCCCTTTCTTTATGAAGTGCACAAACTATATGCAATACAAGTAAGCAAACTTGCTTTTTAATGTGTCAGTGAAAAAGAAATCACAGAATCTAAGTGAAGTTTTATAGTGATGCACATCTAATTACTTTGGGAACATTTAACAGTAAACATTGTCAAAACATGAACGACCAGTCATTTTGCATGAATTCACTGGTGGACTCATAATTTTTTTAGTAGAGGTACAAAATTGACTAAGTATGAAAAATAGTTTTTCGAAATGATCATTTTCTCAAGATAATTTTTGGCGGCTTTTATTCCTTACACATCAAATAAGAAAACTTGATTTTATGGGATTTTAGTATGAAGTATATATTGACTTAATGAGCCATCATTTTTAGCCTAAATCGTATTTTACACTAAAATCGATTTTTTATATTTTGATTTGGTGTGAATTTGATTTTCTAGTATTTTTATTTGAATCCAAATAGGGAGTACTTCCTTATTTACATTGTAAACTTAAGTAAATGGAGTAATATGAAAATAAGGTAATCTGTACACCAGTTGAACAAATAATCAATTTGAAGCACATACAATGGTTTTTCCGGCGAAAGGAGATGCAGCACCTCCTTGCGCCTTAATGGGTCCGCCTCTGCATGCATACTAGTTCTCATTACCTTTCTCAGGCTTTCTCGGCAACCAAACAGACCAAATAATCAATCGGCGGTTGCAATAACAGCTACAGAAACTCGCATTGCCCGAGTCCATATTTTCTCAGGAATCTATCAGTGAGTCATCATCTCAACAAAAAACGAATGATCCAATAAATACATAAATAAAAGCGCAAAAAAACCCGTAAAAGGAAATAACAAACGCTTGACCAAAAAACGAGCTCTAATAAGATTATAAAACGGTGGCACGTTTAAACGCCGCGTTTTAGTCTTTCTTGCTTGATAAAACCGCTAAAACGACGAACTGTGTTTTGGCGTTTTTATCGTTGTCCTAATGAAGTCTCCCTCGCTTAATAACAGCAAGTGAGCTACAAACAATTTCTTGTTTTCAATTTCTAAAGGGATTTCAAAACCCTAAAAATCCCCTTAGTAAGTAGTCGTAGTGAGCATTAATATTAGCTGAAAGCCCAAATTCACTGTGAAGCTGCTTCATTGCCGCATTCGAATTGTCGACAATGGTGAGCTAATTTACGTTGCTTTTACTCGATTGAATTTCCTTAGTTTTTTTTTTTTTGGGTTTTCCAATTCTGAATTTCTATGCTTCTTCAGTTCTCAATTGCAGCTATCAATGATACTGAATCCAAAGGCAAATGGGAACCTTTAGCTCCCACCAAAGAAGCTCAGGCATGCCTCTCTCTCTCTCTCTCTCTCTCTCTCTCTCTCTCTCTCTCTCTCTCTCTCTCATATTTTTTGTATTTGTAATTTTCTTCTACATTTAGCTACTTTTTGCTGGAGTTAGGTCAAGAATGCGTCATATTTTTGTTATGTCAATGAATTGGGATTTTCTGGGCTTGTAGTGAGTGTTGTGAATTTGAGTATTGTTTGCAAACCAGAAAAAAAGAAAAAGAGTATTGTTCACATTTAACTAGAAGTTATGGAAAAGGAGAGAGTACTAAACTCGCTGTTTCGACAAATTGAATGCAACATAAAATGTGAATTGAACACAGCTTTCTTTCTGTATTGTAACCCAATTCCGAAGCTTTTAGATATTCTGAGCTGAAATGCTTTCTTTTTTGGTTAGATATCTGTCCAAGAATAGAATTCATACTGTTTAGCTTGGTCATCGCAGGAATTTCATCTTTCACAAACTTATCATGAAGGACTTCACAAATTACAAGCTAAAGAATACAAAAAGGCTACCGAGCTGTTAGAATCTGTCCTACAAGATCCTCTTATAGCAAACGCTCAGGTGAGCGTTAGACTTTCAACAAACAGTTTTAAGATGGCAGTCTTGTTGGTTGCCTCTGAATCAAGTGTCTATTGCCATGCAGGTGGATGGTAATGTCAGCGATTGCCATCTTTTGCAACTCAGGTTTGGATATATCCACTACCCATAGTCTATTGTAGGTCTTGACCAACTTTATGAAAAATATCTATTATTTTGTGCAATGCTCTGAGTGGATTTACAATTTTCTAATTCACATAGGATGAATCAGTCTCCAGTAGAATGTTAGTTTTGTAAATTTTCTCTTATTAATATTTTTGTGACAATAGAAAGGAAAGGAAAGAAAATGAACAAGATGTTCTTAAATATCTTCTCCATTATATTTTTCTTGCTGATGCAGATTCTTGGCACTGAAGAACCTTGCTAATGTTTACCTTCAACAAGGTTCGGCATATTATGAGAGTGCTCTACGATGTTATCTTCAAGCTGTAGAGATTGATACCAAAGATTCTGTTGTCTGGAACCAGCTGGGAACATTGTCATGCTCAATGGGCTCTCTGAGTATATCCCGTTGGGCATTTGAGCAAGGGCTTTTATGCAGCCCTAGTAATTGTGAGCAATTTATGGTGTTTAAATATGTTCTATACGTCCATGCCAAAATAACTGTTCTATATTCCACAATGATGGACTCAGCACCATATTTGTGACAGATTATGTCTTTCTCTGATCTTTTTATGCAGGGAACTGCATGGAGAAATTATTGGAAGTTCTTATTGCTATTGGTGATGAGGTTGCATGCCTTTCTGTTGCAGAGTTAATTTTGAGGCATTGGCCATCACATTCTCGTGCTTTGCATGTCAAGGAAACCATTGAAGAATCTGAGCCAGTTCCATATGCTCCTAGAGGTATAGATAAGCTGGAACCTAAACATGTCCGTCTAAAATTTGTTGACAAGAGAAAAGCAAGTGATGAAAATATAGAGGAGGGCGTTGCATCAAAGAAGCTGAAGCAGAGCATAGATCTGAACCTGGCAGAAGCTTCTTGGGCTGCTCTTGTTGATGCACTCATGGATATCTTACTTCCATTGAATGGGAGTCAATCTGAGATGGGGGCTGCAAAATCACACCGATCTGGGGATGTAAGATTGATTTTACACTTACCTTCTAGTTCAGAAAGTACCGTAGGATTTGAGGAAAGGAAAGGGTTTAACTTATCCCCAATTGGTGGAAATGCTGTATTTGGTGATTGTAACTCTGAAAAAACTGGTACTGTTAAAGAAAAAGCCACAAATCTTCTAGAATTACAACCACAAGAGAGGCGGAGTACCCGTCTCGAAAGGCTTAGAAGTCGTAAACCGGGGAAAGAAGATCTTGACTTTGGTAACGGTAAGGATCAGGCCAAGGTTGTAGTTCAATATCTAGAACCTTTTATTGCTGGTGGATCAGGAATCAAAGATTCTGGTCATTCTGGTAATTGTGTTGTTTCATGTCCTGATCAAACTAATCCATGGGATACTGAATATGGCGATGTTTCCAGATTTGTCGAAAAAACTTCAAATAATTATGGTGCTTTCCATTTGGTCCATTTGCTTTTAGAGGAGGCTGCAAGTAGAGGTCTTTTGTATCAGGATGCATTTATTAAGATCCTGGAGTTGGAAAAGATGACAAGGAATTGGGGGAAGGATAGGAGCCGTGAGTGTTGCCTTTTTCTTGCTGAGCTTTATTATGACCTTGGGTCATTGTCTTCCGATGTTTCCAGGCTATCTGAGTTCATGTCTGAGGCATCTTATCATCTTTGTAAAATTATTGAATCTGTAGCTGTGGAAGATGAAAGTATCTCTGGGCTTAAGAGATTCTTTGGTACTAGTGGAATATCAGCGAATACTTCTGTTTGCCCGGATGTACCATTAGATGGTTCGTCTTTAACAAGTAACAGTTCCTTCTGGGTTCGGTTTTTCTGGTTAAGCGGACGGTTATGTATTTTGGATGGCAACAAGGAAAAAGCCCACCAAGAATTCTGTATTTCCTTGTCACTTTTGGCGAAGAAGGAAAATACGACTGATTCCCAATGTGTGATCCGCCTCCCTTATTGCAAGGTTGTTAAAGAGTTAACCATTCATAGAATTCTCCATGAAATCAACATTTTAAAGGTTGATTTCTTGATGGAGAAGACTTTAGGTGAGATGATTGAGAAAGAAATGTATATGGAGTGCATGTCCTTGCTTGTTCCACTTCTATTTGAAACAAAAAATGTTCCCCCTGATGCATTACCCTTGCGCTTAGCTGATAAAGGGGGAGAAGGAATTACTTCTGTTGAACTATCAGCACTAGATATTTTAATCAAGGCATGTGAGAAGACAAAACCTATGGATGTTGATGTTTATTTGAGTTGCCATCGGCGGAAACTGCAAATTCTTATGGCAGCAGCAGGAATTGATGAATGCCTTGCTTCCTGTAAATCCTTCCTATTGAAATCCGGGTCAAACCCTCGCTATGCTTCTGATGTAGATACAAAAGAAAGTTCAAGCAAGCATTGCTGGAATTTCTTGGTTGCAGAGGAAGTGAAGGCTATTTCTCAATGTGTGTCCCAAGTGAAGAACTTTATTGATCAATCTGGGGCTTCTGTAAGTCAATCAGTATTTATGTATAAATAGCTGTGATATTTGGTCATGCTTACCTCAAACTGTAAAATTTCAGTACATTCGTTCCATTCAAACATAGAATTATGTTTTCAGAAGTGAATAACCTTATGGACTTATGGATCAGTCTCTGTAGGTTCATGTTTTATGCACTACATAATTATATCTTATGCTTGCAGGACACTATTCCAGTGAGCAGCATAGGTGATATGCAATGCTTGCTCTTGTCAGTCATGTGCAACGTTGCAAGCATATTCCTATCTAAGAAGTCTTCTGATCTAGTAATTACTGATCAAATTGAAAGAAGTTGCTTTATTGAAGCTTCCATTGCATTTTGCAAGCTCCAACACCTCAACATCATGATAACTGTTAAAACTCAAGTGAGTCTTGTCTCCTCAAGTTGTTCATACAATGAATCCTTTCATGATGATATATATTTGTTTCACTCTTTCTTCCCTTTTTCTAATTTTCCCGACTTTGTGTCGTAGGTTGACTTAATTGTCACAATGCATGATTTGCTGGCTGAGTATGGGCTCTGCTGTGCTGGTCTGGGTGGTGAAGGGGAGGAAGGAACATTTCTTAAGTTTGCAATTAAGCATCTATTGGCCTTGGATATGAAGTTTAAATCTAACTCTAACTCATTAAACAAGGAAACAGCTCAATACAAAGAGCAACTTTGCCTAAACAGTCATGCCAAATCAGATACTGATTTGGAAATGGTTCACACAGGAATAGATGAGACCAGTGCTGCAGGAAAGGATGCTTCTGAAAGGACACCTTCCAAAAGCACTTCATTTGATAATACCCTAGATAAAGACAGCGTGGGATTGGAAGGTGGAAAGCAAGGTGTAGATGGGTCTGGTGGCAAGTTCAACGGATGTGAAAAAGAAAATTTTCAATTGAATGAAGCCGGAGCTGAGCTCCTTGAAGATGAAAGGGAGGAACTTGAGTTGAAAATTGATTATGCATTGGATCAGTGTTTCTTCTGCTTATATGGTCTAAATATAAGATCTGATTCATCCTACGAAGATGATTTAGTTGTGCACAAAAATACTAGCCCTGGTGATTACCAGACAAAGGAACAGTGTGCTGATGTTTTTCAGTACATACTACCTTATGCAAAGGCTTCTTCTGTGAGCTCTCTCTCTCTCTCTCTCCCACCCCCCTTTTTTTTCCATGTGTCTGCATCATAACAATTTATTACAAGGGTTCTAATGAAAAAACGTTGTAGCACCCACAGCTATTTAGTTTCCCAACATTTGTTTTTCTAAGCTTATACATGTATGTTACAGAGGACAGGATTAGTTAAAGTTCGAAGAGTACTCAGAGCCATACGCAAACATTTTCCACAACCACCAGACGATATTTTGGCTGGAAATGCAATAGATAAGTTCTTAGATGATCCTCATTTGTGCGAAGATAAGCTCTCAGAGGAGGCTGGATCTGATGGGTTTCTTGAAACCATAACAAAGATTATACTCCCTGATGCGAGAAGCCTTAAACAACAGAAGACATCATCCGTTGGGAGGTATACATAAATATAAGTTCTAATTTGTATTTTAATTTTAAATGTAATTGTTATCATTTGATGGTTAAGCTCATAAGTTTTCTAATTGAAGAAGTGAGTTTTCTACATGTATGATTGCAGCTCTGAACCGTATCTGGACGTCTATTGCAACTTGTATTATTTCCTTGCCCTATCTGAGGAAATGAGTGCTACTGATAAGTGGCCTGGCTTTGTGCTTGCCAAGGAAGGGGAAGAATTTGTACAGCATAACGCAAAACTCTTCAAATATGATTTACTCTACAATCCTCTACGTTTCGAAAGTTGGCAAAGACTCGGAAATATCTATGATGAGGTAATGTTTGTTGTTTATCATTCTGATTTGTGAATGCTGTAGAAACCAAAACAGAGCACAATTCTGGTGTGGAAAAGTTTCATTTTCTAATGATCCTTTTTTACAGGAAGTAGACTTGTTGCTAAATGATGGCAGTAAGCACATCAATGTGGCAGGATGGAGGAAGAGTGCTACTTTACCTCAGAGAGTTGAGACAAGTCGACGGAGGAGTAGACGGTGTCTATTAATGAGTTTGGCTTTGGCAAAGACATCAGTTCAGCAGGTTAGACCCCTTTCTTTCCTATATATTATTGTATTGGTGGGGAGTAGGGCCTTTCCTTCTCTCTTTCTTGGTCATGCTGGGCATATAGATCCTTTGACATTTTTACTAATCTTTTTTCAAGCAGAGCATCAGATCAAATAAAATGGCTGGAATTGTTTTGTTGCTGAAATTATACAGTAGGGGCCCATCTTGTGGTGGATCCTGAATAAAAATATTTTACAGGCTATACATGCCATTAAGGCCAAAAAAAATAAAATAAAATAAAAAATCCAATCTTTTCTGCTTGAGTTCGAAATTAGAATGTCTTTGGGATGTTACTGAGAATGTACTGATTTGTGTTCTCTTTTTATGGCCCAGTCTGAGATACACGAGCTATTGGCATTGGTGTACTATGATAGCCTTCAAAATGTGGTGCCATTTTATGATCAGCGAACTGTTGTACCCTTGAAGGATGCAGCATGGATGATGTTTTGTGAGAACTCGATGAGACATTTTAAAAAAGCTTTCGCTCACAAGTATGTCCTCTTTTCTTCATAGTTTCATTTTTCCAGTTACCTACTCAAACCAACCACCTGATGTGTCAAATTAAAATGGTGATTTGTCTGTGCTGTCTTCTGTATCAGGCAAGATTGGTCGCATGCTTACTATATTGGGAAGCTCTGTGAAAAGCTAGGATTCTCTTATGAGACATCATTGTCATATTATGATAAAGCTATTGCTCTAAATCCAACAGCTGTAGATCCAGTCTACAGGATGCATGCTTCGCGTTTGAAGATGCTTTGTACACGTGGAAAACAAAATATAGACGCTTTAAAGGTTTTTTCTTCTTTGGTCTTGCTTCTCCAATCACCAGGCCCCCTCTTTTTTCTTTGAATTTTTTTTATTTTTTTTCAATCCAAATAATATATTCCTTAATAGGTATGATATTTGTCTTAATAATGAAGTCAAACTGGCCGGAAAAATCTATTTAAGTCCATAAGATGGATGTTTGCTTGACAGCTTCCTGTTTTGCAATTAATTTTTTACCATTGCAGGTTCTTTCATCATATGCCTTTAATCAATCGAGAAAGGATGCTATGATGACAATCTTAGGTAACATGGATTCTGAAAACTCAAACTCGCCTAAGGATAGAAGCACACAAGCAAACACTGGGGAGCAGAAGCATGAAGATTCACTCAAATTAGAGGTGTGGAACATGCTTTACAGTGACTGTCTTTCTGCCCTTGAAACTTGTGTTGAAGGGGAGCTTAAACATTTTCATAAAGCCAGATATATGCTTGCTCAAGGTCTGTATAGAAGTGGGGAAAGTGGTGCGTTGGAGAGGGCAAAGGAAGAACTCTCCTTTTGCTTCAAATCATCTCGCTCATCTTTTACAATAAATATGTGGGAGATTGATAGCATGGTCAAAAAAGGAAGGTGCAACTATTATTCTATGCAACAATTATGTTTTTTTATTATGTATTTCAGAATCTAAGGAATTTTGACACCACAAGGAATATACAGAAAATTTCTTTCGCTGGTTTTTTCTCTGAAAAAGAAACGGAATGCAAATTCCTTTAAACTAATTTCACATGTTTAAACACACACACCAAAAAAAATTTCAAACAAAGATTTTTCCACGTTGACATACTACCCAAACGCCTCCTTTCAATATTTTCAGTTTGTTTGCTGTCCATGTTGGTAAGTAGCTTAAAATTATAATTCCATATAAAACTAATTGGATATATCTTCTCTGTATATCAGGCGGAAAACTCCTGGTTTCTCTGGGAGTAAAAAATCCCTTGAAGTTAACTTACCTGAAAGTTCTCGAAAGTTTATTACTTGCATCCGGAAATATCTGTTGTTCTATTTGGAACTGTTGGAGAAGACTGGAGACATCTGTACTCTTGACCGTGCTTATATATCTCTGCGAGCTGATAAGAGGGTAATATTTTAACCTCTAGTGCCATTACTTTATTGACTGCCATAGCTGAAGTAATTTCTTGATGAGTTCTATGACTTGTGGAATAAAATATTTTATGTTTCAGTGCATTATTCTTAATTAACTCGTCATGTATGCCTCTATAATAGCAGTTCAAATTTACGCGTCATTGTTACTGTCAAAATAGCATGTTCTTGTCTAGCTCATCTTATTCTATTTCTGATTTTTTTTTCTCTACCGATTTAAGTGGGATCTAACTTGACTAGAAAATCCAGTTTTCACTATGCATTGAAGATCTTGTTCCAGTAGCACTTGGGAGGTACGTTAAGGCCTTGGTTTCATCCATGCGACAAGCTGAGACTGTTGGCTCTGGTGCTACAAGTAATTCTGAGCATATATTGGAGAAAGTGTTTGTTTTGTTCATGGAGCAGGGGAACTTATGGCCAGAAATATGTGGTTTGCCTGAGATTAAGGTCACAGAAACAACAGAAAGCAGTTTATATGGGTAATTTAAATTGCACAGAAAAATTTATGTTTACTTTATTTCTCAACTTCTAATTAAATTCGAGTGTTCAACTCCAGAGTCCTGATCTATCTTTGTTTATTAATCTTGAACAAGATAGTTCTCCTTCCAGAGTCTAATGCACTCCTCGTACTTCTGCAGATATCTTCATGAACACATAATAACATTGGAGAAAAATGGCAAGCTGGAGACACTTGAAGCCATAAATGAGAAGATACGAAAGAGGTTTAAGAATCCAAAATTATCAAACAGTAACTGTGCAAAAGTTTGTAGGCATGCTTCCATTGCTTGGTGTCGATCTCTTATACTAAGCTTGGCAAAGATTACTCCGTCGCAGTCTGAAATCACCAGTGAGATGCAGGTCCTTAATCCAACCGAGATGTTGGAAAACAGCCAGCTGCTTTGTGTTGATCTGCAAACAGACGAATTATGGAGTTCAGCATTCGAGGACCCAACCCATTTTAAAAATCTTGAAGCAAAACGGAATCCTATTTTGTCTAAAATAAAGAATTTAACAGTTAAGAAAGCTTCAGATGAAAATTTGGAGGCTGCCAGCGCTCTGCTTCGATCTTCTTACAATTTTTATCGTGAGAGCTCCTGTGTGATGCCCTCATCTGGTGTCAACCTGTATTTGGTTCCGTCTTGGTTAGCAAAGGATACACAGTTCAAGCCGACCATGGATGGGGCTGAAATCCTTGACCTTAGCATTCCGAGAAAGCTTCTCTTGTGGGCTTACACGCTATTGCATGGCCGTTACACAAACATATCTTTTGTCGTAAAGCATTGTGAAGAGAATGCAAAGGTATGGAAAATCAACAGCCGCGGTCCTTTAAGCATTCACAAGGGCATGATGACACCATAAAATGCGCTTCTCTTAGTTCTGATATGTTAAGAAACATGAACATAACTGCATTTAGCATATGATGTCCACATCAAAGCAAACGATCTTCTGCACAAGTTTGAGGTAGTTAAGGAAATGAAATTGACTAATATATTACGAATTTGCGGTTGTATTTTGCAGTCTAAAATGAAAAAAGGAGCTGGAACCTTATTTGCGCCCTCAAACACAAGCACACCCAACACCAGCACTACGCAAGCAGGTTATTCAACTTCTTCCCTTCATCTTTTTTGTTGAACCTTATTGGGACCATGTACGGAGAGGAGACAAGGCTTGGTAAACCAGAGCTGAAGCAATTTACCCCTTTTAAAAGTTTGCTTGTTCTGCTTTTGGGGTTTAAAAAAGCACTGTTATCTGCAGATTGTCTTTTCACTCACACACACTGATGGTTGTAGCTGCGTTACTGGTTGCAGGTTGTGGGAGAGATGGAGCCGGTCATGCTGGAACCAGTGATGCAGAGGCCACTCCGGTGACAACAGTTGTATCTGCTTCATTACCTGAGGACTCCATGCAATGTGCCAATCCACCACCTTCCGTCGTTTGTCAAAGGAGTTTATTTGCTGCTCCCCAACTGCACCATTGCAGCAACACCGTTGCAGAGAGGAGCAATACAACGGCAGAGGGAGGCGGTTTAGACAAAAGTTGAATTACAATTAGTTAATTGTATCGGTATTCTTGTAAATATTTTCTCCCTGTTAATCTAACGTATCTTTAGGCTAACCGGATGCTGATGTGATGTGATACCCAACTGGATGCAGTTTGGATTTAAGGGCTTAAGAAAACAGGCCGTTGCCAAGATCATTTACACTGTGAAAGCAACACGATACTTAGTAGTGTCAAAGATCATTTGTAGGCAAATGGTTGATAATATATACAACTGGTTTGAAATTGGGGTTTAGGGGTGTAAAATTTAACAGCACAAAAACTCAGAAAATGACATCCCAAACTCTAAAATGTCACATTACATGCATCAAGCTCCAAAATACCAATATTCAAACTCGAACCTCGAAATGTCAAAATCAACATCACATGCCAAATTCAACTGCAAACCACCAAAATGCCAAAAATCACACCCAAAATCCTCAAATGTCAAAATTTACTCTCCAAATCCCAAAATATAAAACTCATGCTCGCAACGCAACTTCCAAAATGCCAAAAATTTACACTCCAACTTCCAAAGTGTCAAAATTTTCACTCTAAATCCCTTAGTATTAAAACGCGCAGTATCACTTACAAATTTAGAACAGGGAGAAGAAACAACGAGCAGCCCAACCTGTCCTCTTTCTTTTTCAGTAATTTTTTTGTTTATTTTTCCTCCCAGCCCAGCAGCCCAATAAACAAACTTTACTGCCGTGTTCCTTTTTCAACATCAAATTTACTTCGGATAGGAACGAAGAAAATGGGAAGCAGAGCTTTGCTTCTGGTCAAGGGAGTGTCTTCTTCTTCGCTACCCAAGAACCAGCTTTTCTGCAACTTTAACTGCAAAAGCCACTTTCCTCGTCCTAACAACAACTGGGTTCGTACAAATTGCTCAACAACCCAAAGCAGCGGGCCTTCTCTGGAGCCTCCAGACTTGCCTCGTTTGGCTCAGACTGCTCGAATTTCTCTGACCCCTCATGAGGTGTCTTACCCTTATCTGTTTTCTTTTGAATTGATGCCTCATCATAGTCATACATTTCATTGACTAAATTTCCGTTCTTTTTATTTCTTAATTTTTTTTATAATTATTTTCACTCTTATAAAGGTTGAAGAATTTGCTCCCAAAATTGGACTTGTTATAGATTGGTAAGCTTAATCTTTTCCTTTAATTAACATCATGTTGAAGTATTTTATGCGTTTTGTTTGTTGTTATGATGAGTTATGGTTGGCTGGTTCTTTTGCAGGTTTGGGCAGCTTCAAGATGTTGATCTTCAAAGTGTGGAGCCCTCAATCAGAGCAGGTGCTTCAAAACCATTCATAAACACTCATTTTTAGTTCACATTTCACTCTTGTTTTCAGTTATTATTTTTCTTTTTGAAAATAAATTAATGGGATTGAAAACCCAACCACATGGCTTTAGCTGCATTGCTTTTCCTGTTCGTAATTATTATTATTTTAAAAAAATTTAACAAATGCAGGAGGTTGAATCTTACTTATATTTCTCTCTGTGCTAACTACAGATACTGAAGGTGATAGTTTCCGGGCCGATATTCCTGAAACATTTGAGAACAGGTGTGATGGTTGTGTTCACTCTATTCATGCATCCAAATTTGGGTTCACATTTATTCGATTGATAAAGCCATCGAAACTTACTTTTGGGTTTCAACAGGGAGGCCATGATTGCTGCTGTTCCAAACTATGAGGAGCCATATATTAAAGTTCCCAAGGTCTTGAACAAGGAGTAGAGAGAGCTTTTTCCTTCTCTCTTGGAGTTCTTAAGCTATGTGTGGGCTCAAGGGAATAACATGAAACTTATCTTCAAAAAAAAAAAATTCTTTATGTTTCCTGATTTCAAATGTGTCCTCGTTCAATCTTTTGTTTCAATATAACAGTGCATTTGTGATGAAATGAAGATATGGACATGCGCTTTCTGTCATGGCGCTAGCCGATCTTTACCTTTCGTAGTTTAGAAATGTGTCTGCTTCAGTTTGATCATTAGAAATGTGTCCGATTTTACCAATCATTTGCTGCTTACTGACTGAGCCTTAGAGGGTGCATTTTTAGCTTAAAAATATGAGACATCATCCATGATCCGCATTAGACACAGAGGTTAAAAATAAGTTGCTGAAAAGAAAGCTATTGAAGTTAGGTTTTCAGTTTCATCGTACTTTCTAATCAAATTCTGCCATCTTGTGCAACACTGGGGCGGATATATGCTGCAGCTGCAATATAGAACTTATAACCAAAAACAGAGATTGCAACTTGAACGAACAGGATTTTCCTCCCAAAACCGAAAACCAGCTGCAATCTGTAACTTGGCAGAGAACTTAGACTCAAAGAAGACACCGTATCTAGAAAAGTTGCGCATGCCAATTGATCCAGTCGAATCAATAATGAAAATAAATAAAATGGACCAAGAAAGTCCTGATTATATATATAAGTGGGGCCAGGGCCCAAGTATTACAGGAAAACGTAGGCAATGAAGACTCAAATCCACTAAAGAGTGGGTATAATATATGCCCCAATTACTATTTACAGAAAACTTACTTCACATTTTTCAAAAGCGGTTACATAATAAATCATTGCCTCTCAACTTTTGCTCTCTTCTAATTCTTTTTACTTTCCTGAATTCATATTTCAACACTCTTTTTTTTTCCTAACCTAAGTCAATCACTCACCTACTGTCAAAATAACATACAAGAGGAAAGTATTACAAAATAGGAACAAAGCAAAAAATACATGTTAATTGTGGAGAATATCTTGTTAAATATCGTCACGACTGCCAGAACAGCTCAACATCATTGCTGTACAATGAACGGTCTTGAATCTCCAGATTGGCAACATGCCAGTTGATTAGCTGGGATTGAAAAATTTTACAAAGCAGCAGTCCAGCAGGAAAAATCCACCATTCACTTTCATCCCTGCACCGACAGCCACGGATAAAGAAAAACAACCTGTTAGTTGAGTATTGTGCCAAGAACAAAACTTACTATTTGGACTAACGGAGTTTTTGGCAGCTAGAGATCTCACATGCTAATATTCCAGGGTTGAAATTGATGTATTTTATTTGATGACTGAGTGTTATAATGAACATATCCACAAACAAAAGCAACAACCTGGCAAAAGAATACAGCATCAATATATAATACAAATTAGCGAATTCGGATTCCAGTAAAGAAATAGAAAATTTCTGAACTTGAAGCAATTGTACCAAAAATAAGCCTTCCTTATATCTTATTGGGAGAGGGAAGACTTACAAAGCAAAGGATAAAAAGTAGAAACTTACGACATTAATCAAGGATGTAAGGTTCCACAAAGCATGTACACGTGCAAGGCCAGCAGAACGTCTGGGTCCATGACTGAATAGAGCATTGATACCAGCAGGAAATGGAAGAAGAATGCCAAGTGGTAAAATAAATAGAACCAGAAAGACATCCGCTAATGAAATTGAATACAACTGGAGCAATGTAAGCAAAACTAAGCTAAAATCTCCTAAGAGGAGCATCGAGATGACTAAACCAACGAGATCCTGCAGTTCATATAAAAAATTGTTAATAATGAGAGATTTGAAATCTCCAGCTAACATATATTATATATGTGCTGTTATATAAGCATGAGAGATACCTGGTGTCCAACAGGTTTAGTATTATGAAGTATAAAAGAGAGAAGATAAAATATATCTCTCTTTTCTTCAAGCATTTGTAAGTTGTTAGCCTCTATAATCCCTCCATATGTTCTCTTTCGCCTCATTAGATTTTCACTGCTTCTGTGAGATTGGCTTATGAGTGGTTCTCTCAAATGACCCAATGAATCTTCTTTGTAAATGCTATTTGCGCTAAAAGTCAAAGAAAACAGAGTCAAACTCACTAGCATCCAAGTGTATCGCCACATATGTACTCCAAGTAGTGCTTTATACCACTTAAATCTGTTCAAGTATCACTATACAGGCCGACGGACTTATCTATTTGATGTTATGCCAGTACCATTATTTTGTCTCAGTGGTCACACGTTCATGCTTGTGCATATCATCATTGTTCCAAATTTCATCTGATCTTATTAGTTGCATTTTGCATAATATTTCTTTACCGCTATTCAAAAAACCCAGTTTCCTACGTAAGGGTAATAACCATAATGACGGTATTATAAAAAAATTGGGACTGCTAATGGACAAAATTTTACTCCTAATCTAACGCACATAAGTTTCACTAAATTTCAATCATAATCTCATGCACAGAATTTTCACTACGCCACAATCAGTTCTGACAATAATCTAATATAAAATGAAATTGGCAGGGACCTAAATGATAACAAAAAAACAATTGTTCCGGACACACATTACAAGCCATTACCGTGATTCTTCAGTTCGTATTGCTCCATCGATGCTCACAGCAGAGGCCGGATCACTGTCCTCTTCAAGAGCATCCACCACCAATCCATAATGACAATAACCACATGCTGTAGCCTGAAACCAAGCAAGATCGACACGTACACCATAAATCTTCAAAGCAGGGTTGGCATAACTTTCAAGCCACCTAAGGACAGGATGAAGAGTAACTCTTAGCCGCCCACGGCAAACTAGGCGTAATTGTGCATTCAAACCAGCCACCATACGGTACCATGTGGTAGGTGGGACTGACTGCACAGCAAATGTGTTAAGATTAATAAAGTTGTAAAGAAGCTAGAACATAAAAAAGATCAGTTTCGCCAACTGGGCTTTGAATTTGTCAGATCAACAACCAAACCTGACTCATGAGGCTTGTAACAATATTATCGCTGTGAAGTGAGAAAGGGGCCATGTAACTTCCATCACCTCCAAAAGGTAATGACACAGGAAATCTTTGATGTAAACGAGGAGGAAGATCAGTTCTCTTTTCATCCCCACCAAGGAAGAAGTCCACATATGCTAGCATTAAGTCAGAAGTTGCAGCTACCTGACAATAATACAGCAAAAAGTTACATGATGAAAAACCAAGTAACCAAATTCGCATTGTGAATATTGCTCCTTTTACACATTACAAGTAATTAAGTTTTGAAGAACATGCTATTTGTTTATAAGGAACTTTGCTCCTCTAAATGGCCAAGGGAATTCAGAAGAAAAACATGTATGCTAGGATAAAAACGTCCAAATAAATGTTAAAGAATTATGTAAAACATAAATATACATGAACATAATTGAGAAGAAAATTACAGGAAATATCATCCCAAGATGGCCCACATAAAAAAGAAACATTGAAACAAGTAATAAACCCTCACACGTTATACAGTAATCGCTCAACAGATAAAGAGAATGCAATTGTCTTCCCACATGTATACTGTACTCAAACTCTAATAAAAGAAAAATATAAATAACAAAATAGATTTAAAAGGAAATACAATCAATTATGGCATGCATGTAAACAATCAATTACACAAACACCCATAAATGGTATTCAGTTTTTAAAAAATACAAGAAAAAGGAGATTAAAAGAAAGGAAAAACACTGGTAGTCACAAACCTTGATCCCTTCATATAGAGCTCGTGAACGACAAGACCGTAAGCAGGCATGATCATATTCTGATCTAACAAATTCACGGAGACGTTGCAATTTCAATCTTCGGCGCCAGTGCTGCCATGACCATGCAAGGGGGTAGGCAAGAACAGAAAGAATGCTGTACATTGCTCCCTCCCACCATTGATAAGTGGCTATGGAATTAATCTCATCGACAAATGTATTGAATGGCCCCTCATATCTGCCAGAGGGAACGCTATATTTCAAACTATAATCTTTTAGATTTGTCATATATAAATAAGACACAGAAAATAGCCACAACGTTAAAGTTCCTTGAAGTCCTAAGAGGATACTGAAATAATTGTACATAAATAATATATACAAGTTAACTCACACAATCTCTTTTACTTGCTCTGGTGGAGTGTGGGGCAAATGCCAAGGTTTGCCAAACGTATTAGGACCCATAAAATACATCCGGTGCACATGGCTCTGTGACTCCTCGGCTCTATTTGTTTCCAAAACCTACAATATGAACACAGCTTATCAATCAAAAAAGTGGGGGAAGTGGGCGGGGGTGGGGGGGATACGGGGAGAGAGAGAGATAGGGCAATGGCAAAGTTCTTTTATACAAGAACAAAACCTCATTCAATGACTCCAGGAAAGGGAAGGAGTGATCTATTTGTGAGCCATGTTGAGTGGGAGCGGGGCCTGGTAATTCATCAACCCCAACAAATTTCATTCGTGCAACACTGAGAACCAAAGCTAACAGGATGAGGAGACCAATCAGAAGAAGACCAAATAGCCAAGGCCCACCAAATGTGTAAATCAATTCTTCAAGAGCTGTATAACAGTGTGGCATGTGATATCTGTCTGAAATGCATTTGAAAGGACATGGAGCCTCAGCAACACCACCTGGTAAGAAGACAAGGTGTGGTTTAATAGATAAATTACCAGAAGTTGCAAAAACTTTTGGACGCAATTCAACAAGTAATAATATGGATCTGGAAACAATATATAATGACTACAAATCAAAGATACAATACCATTATAACTCAAAGGCAGTTGGCCTTCTGGCTCCTAATAAAGCAATTAATCACTACAGTTATAGAAGTACCTCGGACAGAAATATAAATTGCACGAAGGGGAAGCTCATCAGCAGGACAATGATGACAAAGTGCCCTATCAGACCCAATAACATTCTTATAAGTGCCAGCTGGGCATTCCTGAAGAACGAAAAAATGACAGAGAATTTAAGTTCTATAATTATAGTTAATCAAACCACTTTTAATTATTGATAATGGTAGTGGGAAGGGAGTGAGAGAAACCCCAACCATAGACATACAAACTATGTCCAAACCATTTAGGCATACCTCACAAAAGGTCCCATAAAGACCTTTTGGGCAATCTTTCCCCGTCACCGTTCCATCTTCTCCAGCACCACCCTGGTCCCTACCCTCCCCTCCCCTGCAATACAGGGAAAAAGTATTTCTTTTTTTCAGAGTTGATTGCATAGTAATACCCTTCAAACATGGATTGAACGTGGGGTCCTACTCATAGTAGTTTGTAAGAAAATATGAACAAATTAGACTATACAAACCCTGAAAGGATGCTTCCCTCCACACTTGCAATGGGCTGATACACATCTCCAGTGGGAATGTCTGACCAATGGAAATGAATCCTTCCACCACCACCTCCACCACCCCCAATGGAACTACTGTATCCCCCAACACTTGAAAGAATGGCAGACTCACCGAGAGCTAGTGTTCGCAAGAACAGAAGTATACTACCACCAGACCCACCCCCAGGACCTCCACTTAAACTATCAACAAGGGGAAACTTTTCTTTTAAAGTAGTCCTTTCAAAACTTTCACCATCTGTTGTCATCGAGCCTTCAACAGACAAACTTGACAAGGGATGCTCCGAAGAACCCATTACTGTTTGGAAGATACAATGTATTACTATGGGGAAAAGAAATGGAAAGGGTAACTGTGAACACAATTATGCAAGTAAAAACATAGCCAAGTCAAAAACAAAATACAAGTTTAAGTGACAGATGATTAGCATTGCTTCAGCCTCAGACATATGGTGAAATGGAAAACTGCCACTAACACTAGGATATGGCTATATTCAAAATGCCTTCCACTGATTGAAAGAAAAATAGCATGAAAACCACCTAACCTAACAGCTCAAAATATAAGCTCACCGATAATACCACCACCAGCAGTTGAACCAGCAGAAATGTCATTTCCGCTTCCACTACCAAGTTCACAAGGCAACTCTTCATTCCCATATGAGATTCCACCCTCAACACAACTACCATTATAACATGCAATCCCACCTTTACCACCATGCCCGCCACCACTGCCACTTCCATTGCTTAGAATGTTGCCACTACCAATGCCGCCGGTACAGCCTGCATGTATATGTAATAATTCCAAACAAAAAAGATTATTCTTTCCAAGCATTCACACTTTGCTGCACGTATTTCGGTCAAATTTGGACAGGTAGTGGTGTCCTGAAAAGCTTACCCATTCCTGATGCACTTATTGCTCCAGAAGACTGGATAGCAATGGTCCTTGCCCGGTGAAAATGAACAACAGATCCTTTTACAAGGCCTTCAATAATGATATCCTCAACTCGGCATATCTGACAAACCAAAGTAACAAGATTGAAAATTTTCCGACGCAAGTTCATTGTTAAGCCCCCTTACCGGATATCTCAACTTATTACACACCTGAAGAGTAAAGGACAGGGATGAGTTCACATTGCAATCTTCGGGTGGATGGAGTAGTTCAGAGGGGCAATCTTTGTTTTCACAATACAGCTTTGGTGTCCTATAGAACATTAGAACATGACAACCAATGAAATTAGTGACTAAAGGGGAACCATACAAAGTTTCCCCTTTTTTGGTTTTTTTTTGGGGTGGGGGGAGACAGAAGAAGATTCAATCAGACCTGGGACGATACAACCCAGGTCAAACTTACAGAGAATCAGTTGTGGCATTCTCCAAGGGACCACGCAAAACAGATCCAGGTCCAACCTTCATAAAGAAAAAGGAATCATCAATTAATGATGTAGAACAAGTATAAACCATCAGGCCTAGCATGTCCAAAATTAATAATCAGTTTCCAGAACAAAAGAATAAACAGTTGAACAAACTACATGTAAACAGAACATCAAGGATACCTATTACATCAAGAAAAATCACTCACATGAATACTGTAGAATAGTGATAGAACCAGACGTTGTGCTTGAATCCAATCTCCTGGTCCTGACAAGTTCAACAAACCTTGTCCATGAACTCCCAGGTTTGCATTAGAGTGTATCACAGATGATTCCTATTATGAATAAAGATTACTTGTCATATATGCATGCATCATAAGCAATAAACTCCAGAAAATGCAAAGAGATAGTAAGCAATTTACCCTAAGAACAACTAAGTTACTAGCCTCAAGCAAGGATGTCTCAACAGCTTCTTCCCCACCACCGTCAATGAGCATCTTGGAATTCCACATCAAGAACATTTTTACAGACATGCGTAAAGCCCCATACACCTGAAGTTAGAAAAGGAAAAAAAAAAACGGCCAGTTTATCATTAGAATACCATAACCATCATAGTTAAAAATCAGAAGCGATAAAAATGAATGGCTTCGCACAAGGTGAAATGCAAGGCGTGTCAGTGTCACAGAAATTTGACAGTAAGCAGAAATATGATATTCTCATCAAGATTATTAAGCTGTCTGCTGAACTGAAACATGGTATACAAGTTATCCACATGATAAGGAAAGTAGCTGAAGCAAACGAAAAATAAAAAAATATTGTCCCCAAAATTGCATCTGATAGAATCAGGAAAGGAACTGCAAACAAGGAAATTGACAAATTTGCCACTTACCTTGATTACAGAGTCACTCATTAACAACTCTTCAGCCAATAACTCAAACTCTGATGAAGCATAATGTGGAAGTCCAAAGCTTAACACACCATCACTCAAAAGGCTTATCTGTCCTTGTACCTGTACAGCACAAGGAATGGATAACTGAAACTTTTCCTCAAAATTTAAAACTTTTGTGTAACACCTGCAGTCTCTCAATTTTTTAAACTAGATACAAAATCTATAAGAAAAAGAACACATAAGCCGTACAAAAAATGAGAATGTAATTAGTAGGAAGAAACACCTTCAGAAGTCTACTATAGGTTACAAATTTGAGTTTCACAAACCTGGACACGACTCCAAAGCAAAGGAACAGTGGCCCTGGCCTTATTTTCAATATAAACATTTGTCCAAAGAGGATGAAAAGGAAACTCCAAAAGAAGTGTTTCTGTATCTGTTGACTTGTTATGATTGTTAACAAAAAGGCTTCGAGGAACTGCATCATATAGAGTCCCAGCAGCACCCGCATTTTCTGGACAAGCATAGCTACCTCCTCCTGCAAATGAGATAATTAAGGTCAGTGTTTGCACACTCAGAAAATAATACTCCCATCATTCCACATCAAGAAGTAAGCACCACCAACACAATTTTGATCTTCTTCAAGAGGGCTTACATAAATGCTGACACATATCCCCGAGACTAATTGCATAACATACATTAAATTAAGCAACAACATATCTTCTAATAGTCAATCCAATATTTTAGGGATGAAACCTTAGTTGAGTTGAGCTACTTGAGTAGAATCTGTCTTTCATAAATAAAACCAACAAGATCAATAGAAAAATTATGAACACTTAAATTGTAGTTCAGTATTAAAAACATAAGAAGTGAACAATAGAACTGCTAAAGTTATATTAAACAGCTCGAATAAGATTTATAAGATGGAAATGGATAGATATCTAAGGAATTCTACTTAATCATAACAAGCGTTGACAGGGTGGAGGTCCAACTCAGTGAACCCATTTGGAAAACTAGGACAAGACCATCCATCAAAAATTGCTACTCAGTAAGTAGATAAAGAGATGTTTTACAAGATCCACCAACATATATTGAAATCAGAACAGCATATTACAAAACATGAGAAACTACTGAGAAAATCACATACAATGCCAAAAAGCAAGGCAAGAAAATTGTCAATCATTAAGTTGCAAATAAGGTTGTTCCAAAACGTTTACAAGAAATGACAACAGCGCTAGCCATGCCAGGCGAACAAACTGGTGTCTCACCATGCACAAAAATTTTTGGGTCGTCATGCCTGCTAAAGACATCAACTGACACTCTTCCACCGCCACCACCAGCATAACCATTGCCACCACAAGCACTTATCCTGCCATTACCAGTCCTGCACTTCAAAACAACAGAGTTCTATTAGAAAGCATAAAGGCCACCTTGCATAATATGCACATATAAGGTATAACAATATATGTAGTGATGCAACTTGATGCAGATGGAAAGCACAGTCATACCAACAGTCTACATAGACTTGGGGCATCAGAACAATTAGATAAAACATAGTGACACATTTACAAACACCTACGCAGATAAGAATAACACCTGATAATATATATATATAAGCAAAATAACCATGTTTTGATGCACGCCTGCAAAGATACCATGTATCCCGTTGTTACCTTTCTAGCATTTTGTCATCAGAATAGAAAGCAAGAATCAAAAAACAAACATTCGAGGATTGAATAAAGTTAAAATTGAACATCATTCTCAAACATCTTTTTCCATCCACCAAAAGTCCATTCCAAGAGACAAGGAAGTAGATTATCAGAACACATGTCGAGAAGCAAACGTACAACCAATGCGTAACTGAAATAGAGCGCATAGCCTCATTAGTACATTGTAACTGGCATTATTGCCAACTTTTGCCTTTTGCATTTTTCATTTTTCTTTTAAGAAAAATCTACATAGTGAACAAAGTGTAACATTGTAAGATTCATGGCAACCAATGAAATTTTATTTTTTGTCATTTTATATTCCACTCTTTTTGCTTTGCCTCAACAAGCTAAAAATTAAACCAAACGAAGGCATAATTAATGTTAGGTAGAGAAGTCTATCATATTGCTACTTCCTACATAGAGAAATGGAAAATTTTAAATTTCCTTTTCATTTCTGTAACATTCTCACTAAACAAATAAAGCCAAACTCACCATCTTAACTGCAGTAATCATATATCTACTTTTTTCCGACATTTCTCATCAACATATAATCAAAACCTAAAGCTCATTCAACACAAAAACCAATATAAGAGCTTTTTCAAAAATATTCTAAGGAAAAAAAAAAGGAGAATTAATGATGAATATTACATTTTACGAGCCTTAATGTGGATGCTGCCGCCAGAACCACCTCCACCTTTTGTTCCTCCATCACCTCCTTCAGCCAAAACACTTCCATTCACCACAAGAAATTTCTTGATCTCCAGCCACACCCTCCCACCCCCTAAACCTCCATAATCCACCTCCCTACTCGTCGATCCCCCTCGGCTCCCAAAACTACGCGGACCCTGCAGCGTCGACCACGAGTAGGCGTCGCCGCCCCACACGTCCTCCGGAAGCTTCGTCTCATCCACCAAACAACACGCGCCCCGTCCTCCGTGGCCCCCACCCGCCCCCTCAATCCCCTGAGGGGTCCCACTGGTCTGCGCCGGCGGCTTCCCCGCCAAAGCCGTCGTGTTCACCGCCGAGCCATCGAGAAAGCTGGCATTTTGCGCCGTGAGCTCGAAAGCCCCAGCTAAAATCGACGAGGAGTTGCCTAAACTAAAGTTACCAGTAATGTTAACAATTACAACGCAACCAGGACTCGAGCAATAGAATCTCACCCCGGGTAGGATATAAAAATTGCCCTTCCCTTCTATGTACACGTCGCTGGTGAGGTTCGTGTCGGCGACTATCTTACACGTGGCGTCCAGAGTGCCGACGCCGCCGAGGTCATCGGTGCATGAGACGGACGGCGGGTGCGGCGGAGGTGGAGGCGGAGCCGGCGGCGAGTAGTCCTGGTGGAAGAGATTGGCATCGGAATCGATTATCGAAAACTCGTCGTCATCGGAGGCGAGGAGGAGGCGAGGGTTTGTGGTTAGGGCTATGAGGATGTAGAAGAAGGCGAAATGGAGAGTGGGAGGGTGAAAGCGAGCCATTCACTGGTGGCGAGAGTCATTACTCATTAGGTTGGATTTGAAAGCTCCGAATTGGGAATTTGGGGCGAATTGGATTGCGATTTTGAATGCAATGAAACGCAGAGACCTCCGTGTGAATTTGTGCGTTTTGGTGAAGGAAACTCCACTGATAACCCTAGAAATCGTTCTGCAACAAAGAGAGAGAAAAAGGAGACAGGGTGGGGAACAGGAAGTTCATTGATTTTTGGGGAAGGTTGAGGAGATTAGAGAAAATGATCAGGTGCTGTCCGTTTTACATGAGCTTGGGTTGTGGAAGACAACCATTGGTTGTAGCTTACGTGTGTTTTCGGATGTCTTGTGAATAGAACTGGGATTGGCTATGCGGGTTTGGTGTTTCGTATGGTTCAGCGTGCCTGATCATATATTCAGATGGATCTCACGCTTTTATAAAGAACGTTTCACACACTCTCCTAGACAACGGAGAGAGAGATAATGAAAAGCAGCATGAAACGACGCCGTAAAAGGAAAGTAACCAGGGACACCTAACGTGCATTGGTGCTCGGCGCGTGGCGGAGGCAAAAGATTTGGCAGCAAAAAAATCAACGGCTACTTACCCGCAGGGGAGCTAAGTTGCGTGACCGATGGAGAGTTGTTCTGCCAGCAAGGCAGCAACATCGGCTGCTGCGCTGAAGTTTCGCTTCTTTTTCAACGGAATTGGGGAATGTCTTGGTCTGTGACTGCTTTACGTGGGACAGCAGGGTGACGAGGTCGTTTTCTTAACGGAATGGGTTAGGTGTTTCCTGAAAATTTAAAGGGAGGACACGTTGCTATAATTGGGTGAAAGCAACCCAATGCAAGCTTACTCACACACACGCACCTTAGCGCTGTTTGGCTGTGAAGTTGTGCATGGTTGGTTGGGAGTTGGGACTTTCTAACTATATCTTTTGTTTTTGTTTTTTGGTAAGGAAGCTTTACGAACAATAATTGATTAATCCAGTTGATTACGATAGTCACTTCGCTCATTTACATTTAAGTTTGAATTCAATATAATGTTTATAAACGAAATTGAGAGAGAGGAATTTAAACACATGACCTTAGGTACAGATATAACTGCTTTTAATCAGTTGAGCTACAAACTCTTTGTGGTGTCAATAACATTATTAATGATATGCGAACAACAAAACTTATCGATATGTTATTAATATATTTTTTATATAAATCCGTAAACGGATGCACTGCACTGAATTTTCCAACTAAGAAGAAAATACGAAAACCAGGACAGAATAAATGAACTAAATGACCAATGTTTTGATTGATCACTAAAGTGGTAATTTTGGTGGTTTTGTCAGTTGATGTTTTAGGACAAGTAATGTTTAGGATATACAGTTGTAAGTTTATATATACAGTTAAATGCATTAATTTATAGGAGAAAACAAAAATGAGGACAAATGCATTAATTTGTTGCAAAAGTGAGCACTGAGCAAATTATATATACCGTTAAATGTGTTAATTGGTACGAGGAAACAAAAAACTTTATAGATTAACGCATTAATTTGTAACAAAAATGAGCTAATTTTGTAGCTGCAATACAAAAGATGAAAACCCCAAATTTGCAGCAATAAAAAAAAAAGATACCCAAAAGGAGCTCATCTGATCTGAGCAAAGAGAAAATGATAAGGTCTACAATGAGAGGTGGAAGTAGGGATGGGTTCTGCAAACTGTTTCAGAAAACCTGGTTGGCTGCATGTTTTAAGCATCGTTTTCATGATTTTAGTGACATCAATGAACCAATATATCCTTATCGCAAAAATGAGGCTACTTTGGCATCAAGGCCTTCAAACGGCTACGTAAGCATCATAGCGTTGAGGGTGAGCAGCAGAGCCACAGATTTTATAGGTTTTCAATAGTGTATATATAATGTGATAACAGATAAGAGTTGACAGTGAAAACGGAGATCTTTGGGGAGAGCTTGATTAAATGGAGTTTTAACCGCGTCATTAGAACAAACACTTGACAATGTCCTATGGTATCGGCCAGGAGGCTCGTGAGTTGATTCACGACTCGGTGAATAAGCAAAATAGAATAAGTAGCTGTGTAAACACTAGTTCATATCTTTAATATGTACCCGTGGTGACGAGAATACAATACACCTCTATACTATACACTGCTAACTGAAAAAGAAAGAAAAAAAGAGGCTCGAAAGAACAATCAGCACATGCAGTTCTTCCCCAGCACGCCGGGGAAATAAAAGAATGCTAAAATACAACATTGTAATCTTCGCATGAGAGCAACAAAAATTCCCATGGTAGAGTTGTGAGCTGCAATTTTGATGGGGAACTAACAGAAGGTAACCCATGATTTTCTGTATCCTTCAATCTCTACCAGCAAGTAGCTATAGTTGTCAGCATATGATTGACTAATTTGCCCGGGCTACTGCTTCTGATAGAGAAACTAAGGATGGCTTGCTTTCTTTCCATGTTACTCTGAACCTACTAGTTATTCAAGTAATGGCTTAAGTATTTGTGGGATTCTTCAACCCTCAGCTTCATCAGAGCTTTCTTTTCTATCTTCCTTATCCACTCCTTGCTCACATGGAAAAGTCTGCCAATCTCCTCAAGTGACTTGGGGTCGTAGTTGTTTAGCCCGTATCGCAGTACCAACACTTGCCTCTCTCTCAAATTCAACCCTTTCAGCAGATCATGAATGTCCTTTTTCATGTGTTGCCTCATGACAGTTTCTTCAGGGCTCTTTAGTGATGTGTCTGGTGTAAATTCCTGGATCATGAACACAAAACAGGTTTTCTAGTTAACAATCTCACCACTACTTTCAACATGATTAAGGATCGCGATATCCCAAATTTCCAATTTGTTGCAGGCCTGCAGGATTTTGTGTGTTCTATCCTTAGCTTCCTAAACTATAAGAACTTTGACCACAAAGTGATACTAACTACATTGATCTCCACTTTTTCTCAGTAAATTCCCATTCCCATAACCAAGTCCTAGCAAAGGAAAAATATGTATCAAATTTACATGCAAGAGAGACAGAGAAAGATTAGCTAGATCAATACCATATATGTCCCATCAGAGCTTTCCCACATTTTATGATCTACCGAACCCACAACTCTCAGACATGTACTAGCTGATCTGATTCTCGCCAAAGAAAGACCTGTAATCTTTGCAATTTCCTCATCATCTGGGTATTTCATGTGGCTGTTGTAATTGGCTTTTCGAGCTTTCTGTATCTGATTGATTGCCTTGCTTAGTGTGAACTACAATAAAACAACTCAATGATCAACCACCAGCACTCATCAACACAATATTGTATGATCTTTCAAAGAAGTGAGGAACAACATACCGGAATTTGGACCCCCCTAGCATGCTGTGCCACCAATCTTGACATTGATTTCCTTATCCAGTACTGAACATAGGTTGAGAATCTATAACCCCTTGAGTGATCAAACCTTTCTGCACCTTGCAGGAGACCCAAGTTTCCAGCCTGTGAAATAGAGGGGGAGATAGACTAATAAATTGAGAGTAAATATCATATAAATACATGTAGTAAGAGTAAGTTTTGACATCTGATCAAAGTTGTTGTTTCAATGATCAACAACGAACCGCATCGAATATAATCACAGGTGAATTATTTCATGGAAAAATTTACTAAGAAACATCTTATATAAACTAGAAAAAAAAAAAAAAAAATTAATGTGTTATATTGTAATAAGCACTGTGAACAACCACAAAATGTATATAGGTTTCACAAACCTGCATTAAATCATCCAAGGCTACCCCTAGCCCTCTATAGTTTCTAGCAAGGTAAAGAACTAAGGAACGAGTGCTCCTTATAAGCTCATCCTGGCAATACCAACCAAAACGCAAATGCTGTAGCAGCACCTTTTCATGAACTCCCGCTGCTTCTGCCCAGCACCTTAAGGTCGCTACTTTACCAGTTTCCTTTTCCAAAGTTTCTTTAATTCTCTCCAAGTCGGCGATCACCTGTAATGATACAAAAGCATAGCTGGTAAAAACATCCTTGAAGCAAGCAAAATTTTATTTTAATCTGTACCCTTGAAGATAAGCACAACCTTAACCCCGATTGACATTTCTGCCTCATTTTTAGAAATGGTCAGTCTTCTACTTCTATAATTTGATGCTCTTTTTCCTGATGAAAGAGTAGGCTTTTTAAGACCTTTCCAAATTGTTTTTGGAGGCAATGAATTAGAAGACACTATGGCATTATCTGATGTTCTTTTTCTTGATCTTCTTTCTTCCTTTTTCCCTGAACGAACAATAATCTCGCCTACGTTGTTATCTTCTTTTCTCTCCATCTTACCCTCTTCAACCGGTACTGTAGGTATGTCAGACAAATCCAAAAAGCTCGAGGTTTTAAGAGTTCTCGATAGACAGATATCAAATAACTTTAGAGCTCCAAGCCTTGCTAGTTGCAAAAGAATCTCTTTCTCCAACTTTAACACATCTGAAGTGGCAAAAGTCTCCTCCAAAACATTAAGATTTTGCAGTAACAAACTAAAATGAGATGCCGTGCATGCTTCTAAGCCTTTACTGGATATAAACTTGCCTTCTGCAACAGGCATCTGGTTGTCACTAAAACTCTTTGGCACCCTCCTAAAGGCTGTCTGAAAGGCAAAAGTCATGGTAAGATTTTCATCTACTAAAAATAAGGAAAATTCAGTGTGACTGAGATTGTGCAACTTTTAAGCAACAACTCAATTAAAGGGCAAACCTTCACCTCTTCCAGTTCTGAGACACCATCCTCTAAGATTTGTGGGGAAGCAGATGGAAAAGTGTAAACTTTCAGAGGATCTTTACTAGAAGCCTCACCTTCCTCAGAAATAACAGACAGAAAGGACAACCTTGCTGAGTTGAAAGAGCCCTCCCTGCCTCTAACTGTATCAATTTACATAGAAAATTATAAGTATAATAAAAGTTGAGAGCCAAGTTCAAGCCAATACCAATGTGCATCACTTATGGTAGATGGGAGCTTAGATAATAGCCAAATTTCCAAATTTTCCAATGTCAGTTTCAATAGCCCATTGAAAACTTCAAGACCCAATTCTTAAAAATGCCTTTTGATCATCTTGGAAATTCACTTTCTCTACTATGAACTAAGAAGTAACACAGTATGATGCTTTCTGGGTTTACTTAAAAAGATACAATGAGGTGTTTCAGATTGCCAAAAACAGATGCAATGCTGGGAAATTCAAGAAAATCTCAAAACAAAGATGAAAGTTGCAAAAGCAGAGATGGTGGAGCAGGCATATGAAATCAGCTGCAGAGAAAGCCAATGAAACTCACCAGAAGTTGAAGAAATCTTGGAAGGGGAAGTGGTTTGCCAGTGAGAAGAATGAACAGGAAAGCCACACTTGAGGTTCAGCCTAAAACCCAAACCCATTGTCTGTCTTTGACTGTGTCTTCTCTTGGCACCAAAGATGTAGAGGAACAGAGTCCATTAAATCCTCATGGGGTTGTTTTCTAGCCAAAAAAATCTTCATGGGGGTTTTGAGAACTACATACAATATTTGACTGCAACAACGTATACAAGTGTCGCTCTGCTCTCCACCACCGATTCTTCATCTCTCTAAACATGGGTCAATTAGTTTTTCACCTCTATTAAGCGTATAGCCGTGCGGCTGTACGTTTTTAAAAAAATAAAAAACAGGACCCTCTAGCGATTTAGGCTCCACGTTTCAAAAATAAGAATAGCCGGACGGCTATACTATTTTTTTTTTTTAAATCGTAGCTCAGCCGCATGGCTATACTATTAAATACATTATATTTAAACGGTATAGCCACCCGGCTATACTATCTAATAAAAAACAAATTAAGAAAAAAGGACCCTCCTAATTGCATTAGTTTGTACTTTATATATATTTGTTTACTAGTTTCAATATATCCAAAGTATATATTAATCGGCCACTATATTTTAATATAACTTTTGTAATAACCCAAAACAAAATATCTAAAAATTAGCATTAATTTATTCTAGCAAAAAGACGATTTTGCCCTCGCATTATTTAATAGGGAAAAAGTTGACTTTTTGATCGAGAAGGAATTTGGCAATTTCGCTTATGCCGTTGCGTAGAGCACGGCGAAACGAGTCCGTAGACACGGAGTGAACTCGAATTGGAGTTATAACGAAGAAAATACGGTCAAAATACCGTGAAGGGCAAAACGGTAATTTGGAAAAAGTCAGATTTTTATCTCTTTTCTCCTATCTCTCTCCTCATTTTCTCTCTTCTCTCTCTCTCTCCTCCCGTCGCGCGCAGCCCGCGCCCCTCCTCTCTTCCCGTCGCCACACCGGCCACCACAGGGCACGCCGATCTCAGGCGTTGGTACCAGCAGCTTCGTCTCGCCGCCGCCGTCACGCCACGACCCGCCTCCACCCCTACACTGGCCGGAGCTCGCCGGAAACTGGAGGAGAACCGCCGGTTTTGGGCAAAACTTCATCTCCTTCGTTCTCCCTCAATTCGCAACCAAATCGTTCGAGTAAGGACATGAGTCTTTCTCTGTAAGGAACCTTTAGAGAATCCCAGATTGGCCATCGGAGATCGTGGACCCCACGAGGTACCGGATCGGCCGGTCTGACAATTTATCGCTTGGAACAGCTTCAAGTCTTTCAAGGCCGTTCTAATTGTCTGAAAGGCTAAAGTGGGCATAGAAGTGACTTTAAAATGAGTACACGCATTTCTAGGAGTCGGGGGGCAGGGTGTTTAATTTAATTCTTTTATTGAGCAGTTCTAGTAATTTAATCTTTATGGGTAATTAGGCACCAGAGGATTGGCAAAACCACAGGAGGGACCTTCAAAGGGTCCAGCTAGCTCGGACCAGCAATGAGTGGACTTTTCTTTTCTAAATGATATTTATAATTAAATTTCTTATTTGATCTTGAATAAGTGTTATTACATATTTTCTGAGCATGAACTGCATCGTGAAATATCTTTATTTTTATATTACTTAGTTGAGCAGCAGACTTGAGATCTTTGATACAGAAATAATAACTTAGCTCAGATTTATCAGATTTCGGAGAATTATCAGATTTTTCTAAATTAGAACCACCATATACCCGCTTATTTTTAGTGATTACCCTCAGACGGACCGATGTCTACGGACATTTAGTCTGTTTACAGTTCTGTCAGTGCACTTGACATTGCCTCACGAGTTTCGGGGACGCTCGGACCGTGAGTGCCAGGATTTGCGGCTCGGCTGACTCTGTGTCCCCGAGACCTGCCAGGATTTGCGGCTCGGCAGACTTGGTGTCCCGAGACCTGCCAGGATTTGCGACTCGGCTGACTCTGTGTCCCCGAGACATACAAGAATTTGTGGCTCGGCTGACTCTGTGTCCCCGAAACCTGCCAGGATTTGCGGCTCGGTAGACTTGGTGTCCCCGAGACCTGCCAGAATTTGCGACTCGGCTGACTTGGTGTCCCCGAGACCTGCCAGAATTTGCGGCTCGGCTGACTCTGTGTCCCCGAGACCTGTCAGGATTGCGGATCAAGTTGACGACGGTCCCCTGTATCTTGCCAGAGCGGCTCGAGTCGACTTGGTGTCATCGAGACCTGCCGGCGGATCAGGCTGACCATAGTCCCCTGAATCCTACCAGTTTGCGGCTCGGATAGACTTTGTGTCGCCGAGACCTGCCAGGGAATTTGACGGATTTTACAGGGGTACATTTAGGTGGTAATTTAAAGGAATTTGAGTACTTTTATACAGCTATTGCTTTCAGTCATTTTATATCAGTTTCCTCAATGTTCGTGCATGTTTTATATCTCCATATAATTGTTCAGTTTTACGAATTTATATACATACATTTATATATAGTTAGATGAATACCTTATATTAAACACAGTTGAACTTTAGCCTTACTTATCAAGTTATTTTTACCATGGGGGTTATTATGATTATAAACTGATTTCAAGAACATTATTTTTGTCCACTCACATTTTCAAACTTGTTTTTCGCCCCCAGGCTGTAGAAGTGCACAGGCATCCACCACCGGGCCACTCCTAGCTTCCGCACCACCAAGAAACGTAGGATTTTATTGTAAAAGTTCTTGAAATCTTGTAAATTAGTAGAAAATGCTCTGATATCTCGTTTTAGTGGGAAACTTGATCTGGTGAATGCTTAGTTATTTTATTCTGGCAGTTGGTGGAAAATTATTTGCTTGTTTAACATGTGGAAGATTTTGGGTTTAAACAAAATACAGGGGAGACTCTGCCTAATTTTCGGCAGGAGTCTAAGGGAAGTTTTACTAGTAATTGTAACAGGAAGGGTAAAAAGGTCAATTGTGCCCGACACCTGGCTCAGTGGATTCAGATCCTTGATTACGCAGATTCGTATGCCTATTTTGTTGATTACGATGCAGAGGGATTGACGCACTTCTTCTATAAGTTATCCTCTCATAATAAGCCATACCTATCCAACTAATAACAAGAACCTTAACATAAGTAAGTACGCTTTGATGATCAGCCTATTAATTAAGCGAGGCCTTTCGAAGTGCTGTCAGCTCAGGACGCACAGGACTTGGTTCGAATTTCAAAGTGGAATTGGGATCGGGTCCTGTCAACTTTTATATCATATATTATTATTACTAGCCCCTTGACACATGCTCACGCATGTGCCAATTGGTTTTCTTTTTCATTTTTATTTTATTTTTAGAATTAATAAAAGATAACAGGGTAGTTATGTTCCATAAAAGTAGGACCTATTTGACAGGACCCGATCCAAATTCCACTTTGGAATCCGAGCCAGACCCTGTGTGTGTCCGACACCTGGCGAATGTCGGGCACAAATGACCTATTTGCCCTTCTATACAAAACATGATAAAAATAACAAGGTTGACTTCTACCGAAAAACCGGCAGAATTTCCCTTGTATCTGGCTCAATACCAAAATCTTTACACCTGTCAGAACAAGTATATATATATACAACCAACTGCCAGCATATGTATATATACATTCCAAGAGATCAAACTCAATCTAGGGCAAAACATCAGAGCGACTGCTAAGAATTTACAAAAGAGTGAATCGTTGTACAAAATACAAATCCTACATCAAAGAAAGGCACGGAAGATGGGAAGTGGCCCGGTGGTGGATTCCTGTGCACGTTTACTGCCTGGGGGCGCAAAACAACAAGAAGGGTGAGTGGACCCAAAACAAAGCTTAGAAAATAATATATGAACATACTAACCCCACTGTAAAAATAGTTATACAAACTAACTTATTTTCTTTATTTCTGAAATCAATGCATGTATATAACTATACATTTGAAAACAGTTGAAAACTATCACCTAGGTGTACCCCTATTTCCGTCAAATCCTTATATCCGTCAATTCCTTGCATCACCATGGGTGACACATACTCGCAGGTCTCAGTGACACGAAGTCAGTCCGAGCCGCAACTCGCAGGATTCAGGGAACCGTAGTCCGCCTTTATCCGCATTACTCGCTCCACACGAGTTCGAGTACCAAGGAACTCGTGGGGCAACTGTCAAGCATGCTGACTAAACCGAAGGTAACAAATATAATCCGAAGGCAACATTTAATATCTGGGTACCAGGTGGTTTAAGAAAATATAAAGTTTCTGAAGAAAATCTGTTGAATAATTAACTTTCTGTAACCTTTAAAATTCTGCTGCCATTTATCTGATAATTAACAAGAATATCTGTTCATATAAGCTTTAAAGGAAATTGCACTCGGCAGCATGCAACATAAAATAGTTAACAGCATAAAACAGCTTATAACTGAACTGCTTAAATTCATTTATTAAAACAAAGAGTCCACTCACGGATGGTCCGAGCTAATTGGACCCTTCGAAGGTCCTTCCTGCAAGTCGACTGGACCTCTGGTGCCTGATTATCCATGAATAATAAATTAATAAACTGTTGAATAAAAAGAATCAAATTAAACACCCTGCCCCCGGCTCCTAGAAATACGTGCACTCATTTTAAAGTTACTCTTATGCCCACATTAGCTTTTTAGACAGTTAGAACGACCTTAAGAGACCCGAAGCCTTACTAAGCGATATACTGCCAGATCGGCCGATCCCGGACCCCGTGGGTCCACGGTCTCCGATGGCCAATCTGGGCTCCTCTGAAGGTTCCTTACAGAGAAGGAACCATGTTCTGCTAGTTTGGTCCGAAACGGACGGTCGGATTAGCCAAAATCGCGTTATCGCTTAAAATCCAAACCCTAGCCCCAGGGTTCGCGATTTCGGAGTATCCGGGACTCCGATTCGCAATCCGTCGAATCCTACACGATCCTGAAATCATGTAGACCAACATATCCGAAATTCAGCGCAATCCGACGATTTGACGACACTGCACCCAAGGATCGCGCGATATAGAAAATCCGTTCGGGGCTCAAACGGACTCCGAATCGAGATCCGCGAAATCCTACGCGCTCGTGATGACACGAGGATCTCAAAACTGCCCAGAGTTACTCCACCACCCTCGCCCACGAGGCCCAGCACGCGCGGGCAGATTTGGGTGTCTTAAGCGATTTCGGGTGGTCGAAAAATCTCAGGACCAAGACTCCAAACTCCTATCCTAGGTAAAACACCCCATTTGGCGTCACTTTTGTTCTTGGACCTACCCCAAAAAGTGGCCGGAAATAGCCGAACACGGAGGCCGAAAGTCGGCCGAATTTCAATTTGAAAATCGAGTGATCTACAGCAAAAATTGATCGAAACCCAGCCAAACAGCAGTTAGAACACGAAAAATAGCTAGAAATCGATACCTCACACGACTGATTTGGTGGCCGGATGAGGGAGAAACTGAGGTTGGAAAATCTGCCAAAACTGCTGCGTTTTCCAGCAGTTTCCGGCGGCTCCAGACAGCAGCAGGGGCGGCGGACGGGCTGGGGTTGATGGCGGGAGCTGGCCGGTGCTGCTGGGTCCGGTCCGGAGGGTTGGGGTGGCGTGAGGTGGCGTTGGGGTGGCTTGGAAGGTGGCTGCCCGACTGGTTTTCTAGAACTATCGGGAGGGAGAGAGAGAGAGAGAGGGAAAGAGAAAGAGAAGCTGAGGTTTTTATAAAATTTCTGATTTTCTTATTTACTATTTTGCCTTTCGTGATATTTTAATCGTATTTTCTTCGTTACAACTCCGATTCGAGCTTACTTCATGTCTATGAACTCGTATCGTCGTGCTCTACACAACAGCGCATGTGGAATTGTCAAATTCCTTTTCGGTCAAAAAGTCAACGTTGAGTTCATAAGTGAGTCAAAGGGCAAAATTGTCTTTCCGCATAATAAATTACTAATTACACGTGAATTTTAGGTTTGGGTCTTTACACTATTATCTTATTTTGTTTTTAATTTTAATTTTTTTAATATTAAAAAATGTGAATTTACCATATTATCCTCATTTAATTAATAATTTCAATTCTTAATGTTTGAATTAACAAAGGGCATTTTCTAGTATTTTGAATGTTTCACCATTCTCTGCCTTTTGCTTTATATATACTAGCCTCTCTGCACGCGCTTCCGCGCTTGCGAGAGGTTTTTTTTAAAGAAAATTTTAATTTTTTAAATATGAAAAATTGTGAATTTACCATATTATCCTCATTTAATTAATAATTTTAATTCTTAATGTTTGCATTAACCAAGGGCATTTTCTGGTATTTTGAATGTTTCACCATTCTCTACCTTTTGCTTTATATATATAGATATAGATTAAATAATATGTGAGAATTATTTGTATAATACGTGAATTTTGTGTGTCTTATAGAAAATTTTGTATAAAATATTAGAAATACGTACATATATGTACAATACGACTATTGTACGATTGCTTTTTAAAAATGTGAGACGTGTATAGAAGACGTATATATGTAAGACTATAGCCGCTCGTCTAAACTATTTATTAAAGATAATTTTTTTTTAAATGTAAAGCCGGCCTGCTATACGTTCTTTAAAAAAAATTAGAAAAAAATCGTGTATCGCTGCACAACTATACTATTTACTAAAAAAAACAGAGTAACCGCAAAGCGCCTAGTCGCCGACGTGTAAAATAATATACAGTTTGGGTTATACTTTTTTTTTTAAAAAAAAAATTTTAAAACTGAGTATAGCCGTGCGGCTATACTATTTTGTTTATATAAAAAAGAAGACCCCCCGGCGATTAGGCGCCACATGTCAAAACAAGTCTACTTTTAAAAAAAAATTTTAAAAAAACACGGCGTATAGCCGTTCGGCTGTATTGTTTTGTTTTGTTTTTTTTCTTTCAAAAGAGTAATCGCTAGCAATGTAGGTGCCATTGTCAAAAAAAGCATAGCCGCTCGGCTATAGTAATTTTTAAAAAAAATTGTAGTATATCCGTACGGCTACACTATTTAATTTATAATAAAAAAAATAAGAAAGGACCCTCCTATTTGCATTACTTTGTACTTTATAAATATTAATTTGCTAGTTTCAACATATCTAAAGTAGCAGTCCTGATTTCTTGGACTACAGGGGTTCAAGAGATTTGTGGTTACTCACCGTTAGATGTAAATTCGACGGTTCACTCACTCTTGCACTCATTTTAAGAAAAAAAATTAACCATTGGATTAATATTCAACAGTATGTGACCACAATCTCTTGGACTCCTTTGGTCCAAGAGATCGGGACTGTCTAAAGTAGATATGAATCGGCTACTATATAATATTTATATAATATATTATTCTTATTCAATAATATGTGACAATTATTTGTATAATACGTTAATTTTGTGTGTCTTACTAAAACTTTTGTAAAAAATACATGTACAAAACATTAGAAATATGTATGTACATATACAATACAATTATTGTACGTTTGCTTTTTTAAAAACGTGAGACGTGTATAGAATATGAATGTATTATTGAAAAATACGTACGTACATATATATATATATGTATATCTAAAAGACTATAGCCGCTCATCTATAACCGGCTATACTATTGAAAAAAAAAAATTTAGAAACAAAATCGAGTATAGCCGCACGGCTATACTATTTACACGAGCCATGGCATTTTCTTTGGGCTTTGGCTCTTTCATCACTTTCTTTCATGAGATCAATGAGAGCGTAAGAAAGCCTACAAACCTATGACTGTAAAATATGAAAGCCCAGAAACCTATGGGATTAGGGGCCCTAAGACATGAGGGCTACAACTGTTTCATGATATTTATTTATTTATTTATTTTGTGCTTTACCTAAATGTTTAATATGCAATTTACACCTTCAAAAAATATGGTTTAAACTTTAGAGTACACAAAAGCTCAAATGGCTAGAGATGTGAAATGAGATTAACTGATATGATATGTGACACTCTAGTTTGTGAGGATTATGCGAGCATGTGAATTTATGCCGGTTGATCAACAAAATCTTTTACTACGCTACAATTACTCTAGTTCTGATTATACTTTTCACTGTTCTTTCTTAGGACTATTGCCCAATTCCATTTAATTATCGAAACTACATTTTAGGTCTCGCTTCAAGAGTCATACATGCAAACAAATCATATAGATTGGAAATTATTTGGTCATCTAAAAGGTGCAAAGAAACACAATTTGTTACATACAGAAAATGAAAAATGCGAATAATCAAATAGGTAAACAATTTTTAATTTAGTTGATTTTTGACATGAATGATCCTTGAAAAAGAACCTAACGAGTAATGACTAAATGAGTTATTACCCGTAAATAAAATGTACTTTTTTTTAAAGAATCCTTAATAATGCTAACTAGCATATAAATGGAAGGGAATGAAACTTTTAACCTAACTTAATTCTAACTCACTCCTTCGGGTGGCCAAAACCATTTTTCTCTGCTTGCCAAAAGAAAAGGAAAGAAAAAACTAAATTAAGAGATTATGTAAACTAAAAGATGAGGTATTCCAAAACATAGTAGATCTAATATAAAGCTGTTTGACGACATGATGTAAACACACAAATTGAATGATTCATGTCCGATGGCAACCCAGATTCCCAGATTTTGAAAAACATAGAAACTTAACAAAATATTTTATGTTGTATTTATTGCGTAATTCAACCAAAAGCTGCCTAACGAATCATATATTAATAATAACATGGACTTTTTGGGGAAAAAATATAATAAAAAAGTATACAACATGCAGGAGAATTCCGTGTCAAGCGGTCAAAGTCGTTTGCTTCCCAACGGAGGTAGCAAACGTTCCAAATATACCCCCTCGCTTTCCATAGCTTAACCAACAGACACCAGTGTAAAATTCTCGTAATTAATTGGAAAAAACAGGGGCAATTTATATCAAACCAGTCAGAGATGGCAAGCTCCAGTCGCGGTGCGGGCCAAACCAAACCTGGAAACGAAAACGAAAGATCGGAATCCACATTATATACTGTGATTTGTGGAAAGACTGTATATGTAACTGCTAAAAGTCTAAAACCGCTAACAACAAGCAAAACCTCTCCATTTGACCAAGATTTGCAGAGCATATGGCTTCCATGGAGATGGAGATCGACGGTTCTGGAATTGTATCTTCCAATGAGATCAAGCAGAGAGGCAAGAAAAACATCGTGAGGAAGAAAAAGAACAAGAGCAAAAGGACGAGCACAAAAGAAACGTTTCATTACCTGCCAAAGTTTCGGTGTTTCAGCTTGAAATCTGAAACGGACGGGAAGGGGAATTTTGATATGGAGGTTGAGGATGAAGGGCGTGGGAAAATGACTCCTACCCATCTTATTATAATGGTGAATGGTCTTATAGGCAGGTTGATATTCTCTGTTTGCTTAAATTGAATGTGGGTTGAAGCTCAAGCTTCCGTCTTTTTCATTTATTTATTAATTAATTTGTGTTACATTTGGTGCAGTGCTCAGAATTGGAAATATGCAGCAAAACAGTTTCTCAAGAGATACCCAGAAGATGTTATTGTTCACTGTGAGTCCTTTTCTCCATGACTTGCTTGCTTAGACAATTTTTTTGCTTTTTTTGAATTACCAATTGCATTTCCCTATAATGAAATGAGTTTGCATTGCAGGCAGTGAATGCAATTGCTCAATGCTGACATTTGATGGGGTTGATGTAATGGGGGAGAGATTAGCAGAAGAGGTGCGTTATCTTTTGGCCTAAATTCATTCATCAACCAACCAACTTGTTTGTCAATGTCATCTTCCTTTGAATTGGAATTCATGGGTTTATGATTTTCTGTTTGTTGGATTGGTTCAGTTTCATTGCTATAATTTTTTTTTTCAAGGTTATTTCCGTCATAAAACGCCACCCAAGTGTTCAGAAGATCTCGTTTGTTGGTCATTCATTAGGCGGCCTTATAGCAAGGTACGCCATTGGCAGGCTCTATGAAAGAGACCTCACGAGGGAACAATCTCAGGAAAATGGAGAATGTAGGAGTGATGGAGTTGAGGATCCATTGCTGGAGCACAAAGTCAAAGGCAAAATTGCTGGACTGGAGCCTGTGAATTTTATAACCTCTGCAACTCCGCACCTTGGTACCAGGGGGCATAAACAGGTGACTTGAGTTGTTATGAACTTACCTTTGCAGTACTTATTCTCTGTTGTAATTTATCAGTTGTTTCATTTTCACATCAGTTTTTTACTCTTTGGTGCCGTTTGATAGTGAAAGCATGAGAATTTGTTTTAGTTGAATGAAGAATTAGGTAATTTGTTCACATAACTGCCAAGTTTTTGAAAGAGGAAGAACTGCAATTGGGTTTTCTTCCCCAATTGGTGACGGTTTCTGCATTTCCAAGGCTGTCCTGACGACAGAATTAATTGAGTTGCCTTAATTTAAACAACAAATGTAGTTTTGAAGCTTTCAAGATTTCTTTTATGAGGAGAGACCCTTGGAACCTTATCATTGTTGGTTATGGGTGTCTACAAAAGTTGCAAGTCATGATTTGGAAAATTAGTGACAAGTGAATGTCTGCCTGCTTTGCCTACAAATGAGGTTTCATATTCTTCTGAGTTCTTGATTATCTGCTGGTTTTCATTTTTCAGGTTCCAGTGTTTTGTGGCTTTCAACCCCTGGAAAAAGTAGCAGCTCGTACCTCATGGTGTCTAGGTAGAAGTGGAAGACATCTGTTTTTAACTGATAGGGATAAAGGAAAACCTCCCCTTCTTATTCAGATGGTCAATGATACCGAAGATCTTAATTTCTTGTGAGTCCTAGTTGTTAGTTACATTTGTTTTTGTAACATATTATCGGCTACTGTAGTTAATGATTCAAGGATTTGCCATCATATCTCTTGTCTCTGCAGATCTGCATTGCAGTCCTTCAGGCGTCGTGTTGCCTATGCAAATGTTCTCCATGACCGTATCCTTTAAATTTATGTGTATGTATTTTTTATTATTTAAATATTATCCTCATTGTTCAAGCAAACATGTTGGGATCAGTTAATTTGGCGTTCACATCTGGTCTTCAAAGTAGATTAAAGTTTGAGCGAGTCAATCTTTCAATTTGACACTGTCACAAACTTCTTTTATTACTATTTCCATAATTTATGTGAAGCACTTGACAACTCTTATAGACCTTGTCGGATGGAGTACATCATCTCTACGGCGTAGGAAGGAGCTGCCAAAGGTAATTCTGTAGCTACTCATGGATGCTTTAATTGTCTGGAATTAATCTTACCATGAACTTTTCTATCAGCTTAAACATTTATCCAAAGATGACAAATATCCACATATTGTGAATGTGAAGACAATAAAAACTGACAGTACTCAAGAAGAAGTATCTTTCGAAGCGAAAGCCAGTGGATGCAAGCATATTGACTTGGAAGGTTTGCTAGTTGTTTATCTTGTTTTACTAATGACTTATTATCAGTGGCTCATTGCTCTCTGACGCTTATTGCAGCTTTAGCATGGAGACATTTTATTGATAAGGTTCCATGTTCCCATGATGGGATATATGGGTAGATTGGAAGAAAACCGTTGCGAATTCTGCTTTCATTTACATATTATTCCCTTTAAATCATAAGGGTTATGCAACTAGGCTGCGGGACACTTTTAGGAATTCATTACTCCAGAATGTATGGTTACAGAACTGGAGGTGCATAGATTACAGGAGGGGAGGCTTTCTGGGTATGAAATGTGTTTAACAGAAAAACTTAATGGAGTGCATCAGCTGTTCCTAAATCTTAGAACATAAGTCCTTTTAGTTGAACGAGACTGCCAATGCCTTTTAGTCAGGCACCAAGAATGAAATTTAATATGAAGTTTCTTCTTTATCAGGGGGACACTAAGTCTATAAGATGGTAGCTGCAGGAATTCTCTGACGGCCTCTAGCTGTTGTCTTATTTCTAAGATTTGCGTAGTACTATGAAAACTAAAGTTCTAAAAATGATGCAACTAAAATCTGAGAAAAATTTGTGTAAATAAAAAACTAACTAATTAGTATTTATATGGTGAATATGATGACAATATAGTAATTAGAGTTAGAGGGAGACTAAGTTCTGTAGTGGGATACATCCGATATGGATAGTTTTGCTTTCATCTGATACTCAGTTTTATGATGTCAACCCCATGATTGCCGTAGTCTGAGCTCGTCTCAATGTAGTCATTCTTAGCCTATTGGCATTTTATTCACTTATTTCTCAACACGATTGTAGAGGAAATGATCAGAAGCTTGACCAAAATGAGCTGGGAACGGGTTGATGTGAGCTTCAAAGGAAGTAAGCAAAGATACCTTGCGCACAGTACCATTCAGGCAAGCCCTGCTTTTCCTTGAAATTCATCATGTTTAACTGTTTTAACACATTTCTTTTAATGTCATTGCAAAACGTTTCTTTTTCTTATCGGTTTCACAATGCATGCTGGTCCATCTGCAAGCTAGATTAAGAAGCAGCCGTGTGACATAGTTAAATGTTTTTTTTGTGTGGGTCAGGTGAAAACCTATTATCTACATTCTGATGGGGCTGATGTGATCCAACACATGGTTGACAACTTTGTTGTGTGACGTGCCAATTTTGTTATTACCTTAGAGCCAGTGACATTGCATGCCCTGCATTAGTTTTCGCTCGGGAAAGAGAAGCGATCGAGGTTCAGGGCCGAGCTTTGAGGGAGTGTTTTGAACATTTCAGCCTCAGATGACCTCACAAAGAAATTTAAGTCTTCAGATATGAAAGGACACTGACGGAGAGCATAGCATACATAAAATCCCGCCGGTTTAACATGCATTTTTCTGGAAGAGAGAGAGGGGGAGATGATGTGGCCTTCCTAAGGCTGGTAGTGAGATTACAAGCAATTTTATTCTATTAATGTCGGTCATGTATTAAAACGCGAAGGGTTTCTTTTTATCACAAATGGTCCCTGAGATTGGCGAAATTATTACCTTTGGTTCTTTATGTTTTTTTTCTGATATCACCTCACACATCAATTTGGTCATGTCATTAGGTTTCTTCAAAATTTTTGTTAAATTGCTGACATGGAATGTATATGGTACCCACATATCCAATGAGATAATGCTATGCAGCTTTAAATAAAATAGCGATATATTTTAAAACTTAATCCTTTTTAAAAAGAAAATGAAGTCTTTTTATAAATAAAAAAGATTAAAACTAAAAGAAAATGGAAATACCTGCAACCATACCCCCCTCTGCGTTCTCCCTCTGCCATCGCCTTGCCCCGTGGCAACCCACTCTTTGCCTATCTCCTCTCTCTCTCTCGCTCTCTCATTTTGGTTAATTTCGTCCCTTCTCGGGTGTTGCTGGGACTTGGGCTGGTGTGGATCTCGGGTAGGGATGAGGGTGGTTGTAACTTGTATGGTGGCATTGGGCTTGGGGATGGTCTAGGTAGTGGGGTGGTGGCCTGACTGAAAGGATGGTGCGAGGGAGAGAGAAAAAGAGAGGGTGAGAGAGAGAGAGAGAGAGAGAGAGAGAGAGAGAGAGAGAGGGAGAGACGGAAGGGGATCGGAGGGGGAGAGTTGCAATTTTTCTTTTTTCTTTTCTTTATTTTAGTTTTCTGATTTTTTAGGATCCCAATCACATACCTGCCACATCATCAATTTAACATAAATTTTGACATAGCCTAAACGGCAGGTCCAAATTGATGTGTAAGGTGTAATATAAAGGACTAATAATGTCTAAAAGATACATAAAGGAGCAAAGATAATGCTAACCTAATTGACCATTTGTGATAAAAACCCAAACGCAAAATCATATTTTAAGCGCTACTAATTTATCATAAACGAGTAGAAAGCGCTATTGATCTTGTTGAATGTATTAAGATGCAATGAGTTTCAGATGATGAGATATATCAGAATTATTTGAAATTACTTTGACATCAGTAAAAAATAAAACAGTAAATCTATTGACACAGAACAAAGTTTTTACATTGGGTAAACAGCAGCACAAAGATATGGGGCATCATAAATTCGAAGTATGAGAGAGCTAAGTAAGCAGATGATGATTTATACATTTTTGTCAGAACTGAATCAATGTGGTCACCACTCAACACGGCAAAGCAGATAGAGAAAGCCCTCTGTTTCTCAAAGGCTTTGGAAGCTGGGACTTCTTCACGGGGTTACTTAAATATTGAGCTTTGGCTACACCTTCAGACTTCAGTTGTTAATTTGTAAGCACTATTCATAATTCATGGTCCTGTGTTATTTTTTTCAGTCTGCAATGGTCCTGTGTTGGAAGTGGCTGGCTGAACGAGGGACCAACAACTTTAGATGAGGCTTTTGACATGTACATTCAAAGTTTTGTTAATAATTTGTGGTTGTTTGCTCAAAGTTAATAAATTTTATATCCGACAAGAGGAGGTTATACACTTCGTGACATGCAAGTTTCTTTCCACACGAGGTAGGTTTATGTTGGTAATATAATAGACAATTATAAAAATGCTACGAGCATCCATCCACACGCGAGTTTAGTCGTCTGCTTGCGCATATCGCTTCAATGGCTAAGAGTCGTCTGCTCAACACAATCCCAGCTCAGGAAATTATGTGGTGAATGTAAAATGCATTGATGGGTCCTAGGGACAACAACCTTGATTGATGGTTTATATCCACCAGTTCTTGTCAAGTATAAAAGGGTCCAAATCTGGATTGGAATTTCATCTCCAAAACTGGTGTCCCTCAAAATTTTGCTAAAAAACAAGCATGGATGGCATTTGATTACGTATGCTTCTTTTTCTATACAGGGTAGCTTCGGAACTTGATGAATAACTAATCTCATTATTGCGCACGAGGTACAAATCTAATGGCACAGATTCATTCAATTCAACCACACACACTGATAAAAGCTCTGAAGTGTCTGTCATTATTGATCTGATCTCCCTTCCAAAAAAAAAAAAAATCAAGTGGTGTGTGAATTTCATGGAAGAAAATTATCACTCTCACAGTCACAAACTTACCCCATAATAGAAATAACTTGTCCAGCAACTTCTGGCTGGGTGTGCTAAAAAATCTTTTTCCTCTAAACACACCCAAAGTAGTAGTATCTTTCTGGGGAAATCTACAAAACCCATGTGCTGTTTTTAAGACGAGAAAAAGAAAAAACAGAGCACTCTCTAGCGTGTTAAAATGGAACACCCAAAATTTCCACAAAGAAAAGAAAACGAAAACCAAGTATTTCTCATACATGCAGAGAGAGAGGAGGCCTCTCCCAACAGTTGCCCTGTCCGTTCCGTATGTATCTGTCAATCTTTAAAATAATAATAATAATAAGTTTATGCATGCAATGCAACTCAGAAAAGTTTTTTTATATTTAATTTTTTTTAAAACATAAATCATAATTGTACAAATTACCTGGTTTTTGGGAGGCTCATGAAACGAGGCTGAGGTCCTTCCCTTTTTCGTTTGAGCTCTCCCTTTGTACTCTGCCTCTGCGCTCCACGTTCCCTCATTGATACATATACATCTACAGAGTTGGGGGGTGAAAAAGGAAAAAAATAGAGTAGTCTTTCTGCATTATGAAGCTGGCATTCAATTTCTGAAACCTCTCTTCTTACACTTTTCAGAAAATTTTCATTCCTGCAAACACTGCCACCCTGATCACCTCTCTCTCTCTCTCTACCATATATTTACTTTGATTTTTATTTACCTCCCTACGACTTGTCTGCTCTCATCTAGGTTTGGTGTGGTTGCGGCCGCTTGCTCTCTTCTTCTCCACCCACTTCTGAAAAATGGGCAGCACTCAAAATTGCGCCTGTTGGCACAGAAATAGACATCTAATCATTTCCATCTTCCTACTCTTGGTTTCAAGCTCGACCCATCTGAGATTCATGGCTGAAGGTTAACAACTCCTCCCCCATTGTTCAAATTCATTCGCTAATGTAACCCTCTTTGTTCAAAAGAAAAAGCAAAACTAACATGGGTTCTGTTTCTTTTTTTCTTTTTCAGGTGCTCGACTAATTTCAAGCAAGCTTACTAAGGCTGCTCCGGTAAGACTTCATATTATATATATATATGTGGTATTGCTAATTTGCATAATAAATTCTCCTATGCGGATGTCCGGACATTATTATATGTCTATGCTATTGCTAATTTGCTTCTTTCTACCAGTTGAATATGAAGTCTGCAAACTCTATACCAGAGTGTTAATTGATTCCTGACTGAGTTTTTATAATTATATTTACGCAGAGAGGTCATGTTCTTGAGGAAAATGAAGCTGGGGTGGTGGTCAACGCACGTCAAATAGGATCAAGACCACCAAGGTGTGAGAGCAGGTGCAGTGCTTGTGGGCATTGTGTGGCAGTTCAGGTCCCTGTTTCCCCCCAAGTCCAAGGCCACAGTAAAATCAGAAGCCATGGCAGCCTCCCTGATTCCACCAGAACAAGCCCCAAGAATGTAGCTTACTCCAGAGGCGATGACATTACAAATTATAAGCCTATAAGCTGGAAATGCAAGTGTGGGGATTTGCTCTTCAACCCTTGACTGTTTTTTATCCTAGTATTAGCCCATCCATGTTTAATCTTCCATTATTTGGTAAATAACAATTATGAATTGTTAGAGGAAAAAAAAAACAGAAAAACTTTTATCTGTACACTCTTATGAAGGTTTCTTTCTTTTTTCTTTTTTTGGGTTCTTCTTGGTATTTTTGGTGTGAATGTGTTCTGTACAGAAATAACAGTTGCTTATTTCCCCATTTTTTGCAACTGACTTTTTAGTTATATTTTTATTGGGAGATTCTCCAGAAAGTATTTTATTTTATGTTATGGATTATTTATATACTTCTAATATTGGTCATTGGATTGCATTCATTAAATGTGTTGATAGTCTCTTAAATGGAATCCAACTGCCGAAATTATAAGTAAGTAACCAATCATTAACTTAAATACTTATAGGAGAATGTCCCTATTTTATTAATTTGATAAAAGATGATGGTTAGTAAAATGAGATTATAAATAACAAAATTCTAAGGGCCATTTTGGCATTGCTATGCTGTGAAAATAATCTTAGTCGGATTTGCTGTGAGAGAAAGCAGTTTGACGTTTGGTAAACTGTTTGTTAAAAGTGTTTTTGGTACAATAATCAGTTTCTAAATGTTTGGTAATTTTTATTTTTATTTTTTTTGCGAAAGTGTTGTGAACTGTGCATAATGACTAAAAAAGGGATTATATTAAAATGGATTTTCTATTAAAGTCTTTGATAAAAGAGTAAGCACTTTCACTTTATATATATATATATATATATTTGTATCAAATATGTTTCCAATCCATCCTACACTAAAAATAAGGTATTATGTTGAAAATTAAATATTTGTATTCAAATGCTCTAAACTAATGTTTCAAGTTAAATACAATATATTCCATTAAAAATAAATTTTATATCAAAGAAACAAAAACAGGAACGGAAAAAGAAAAAAAAAATCAACAGCAACAACTATTGAAGTTAAAACTCTAGAAATTAAAGAGAGAGTGAGGAATGAAATTTATAGTTAAAACCCTAGAAATTAAAGAGAAAGAGGAAAGAATGAGATTGAGAAGAAATAAACATAATATGCCTCTTACTTGAGTCTTGTGGCTTCTCAAGAGTATGCTTCAATTGATTCAACAAGAAAAAATAATAGGAAGAATAGAAGATATTCAAGAAAAGGAGAACTCTGTGAAATAGATGGCGTGAATAAGCAAAGGGATGCAAAAGAGAAAATGCATGAAGAGAAGAGATTGCGTGAAATAGATTGGGGTATTTTCGAAAGTTTATAAATTTCATTAAACCCAGCTCATCTTTGAAACTGATTCCGACATAATTAGAAAACGAAAACACCTCATTAGCTACTTTCCCTTATAACTTTCTCTCACAACAATTTTTAACAATAAGTGATTTTCTGATAGTTTACCAAACGGATTGAGCTTTCTAAATTTAAAAAAAAAATCACTTATTATCCCAAATAAAAAATACCAAACGAACACTAAATGAAATACACAAAAATATTACTAAAATAACTGATATATGAAGGAATATCCCTATTTTGGGGTGAAGGTATGTGTAAAAGAAAAAATAAAATAAAAGTATCTCACAAGATAGTAAATAGAGAATGCCAAATTAATCTGCTGTATTATTAATTTTGTAGGAAAAGACTGTGAGTGAGTTTTTGATGCGGAAGTGACGACATGGAGTAGGATAATAAATGAATTGAAGATGTCAGGTGTTCGAAATGTATGTCAGGGCAGTTCTGTTGCGTATCCCACAAGATATGTTTCCATACAATTATACAAATTGGTACACAGAGAAAGCTGAAACCCTGTTGCTGTTCCATTTTAGACACACCCACACACCTCGAATGGATAAATACATAACACTTCACTATACCCTTCTCTACTTTTTTACCCTACCACACTGAGAAACACTTGTGTATAATTGATAACACTGTTTTGTTATTTCGGTCAATCGCAATATGACACAATTAATAACTTTTTTACTTAATATATCTTTATTGGCGCGCATAGCAAAACAAAGTTATTCCTATTTCACACTAGTTTTTCTACACCACACCACCCACCCCCACATGATCTCATATTTAATTTATTGTTTTCATTTAGACGTGATGTAATATCATATATCACATGATTCAGTCTGATTATTTATTTATTGTGTCCACTGCCCAATTCGATCCTGCTGCACAAACGTTAACCACCTTTAATCAGTCTGTCACTCAGAATTATGGGGAAAATGAGTACGGATCTGGCCAAAATACGTTTTTTATATGTAAAGGTATTCGAACACGGGTACCGCCTGCTTAACTAATCTAACTCGTATTTGCGCCAAGGCACGTTTTTAGTTCCTGTAACTTTCGCAGAGTTCCCCTTTGATACTAAGGTTTTCAATTGCCTCCAATTTACTCCTTGTAATTTGTCATCTGATTGGTAATGTGCATTGCAGGATAATAAGAATTTTATACAGGATCGTACCACGCGACCCTTATATATTGTATCAATTCATAAATTGTATCATTCATGGTCAGGGTTCACAATTTAATAAAGCATTAGCGCTGCATTACATCAATAGAAACAGTACATGCAAAGTTCGACCGAGTCAGATTAGGCCTAACAACTACTGCTAGGAAAACGAACCTGGCATCAATCACAACATGAAGCTCTCTGAAGAAAGAAAACTAGATTAGTATATTCAGCGCGGTGCAGCAGCATACATTTGACTCGAGTCATACTGAGGATAACCAGGCTGAGGTGAAACTGTTTTCCCATAACCAGCTGAAGCAGTTGGCGCAGCTCCATAACCAGCAGACTGTGGGACTGACTGATCGTAACTTTGTTGGGTTGTTGGTTGGGCATAACCTGGCTGCACAGCTGCTGGGGCACCATAGGTTGATGCAGAGACACCTCCATATCCGGGGTCTTGAGACCCTTGGTACCCATAACCTGCTGCGTTTGGCGCAGACTGCTCAGTGTAACCTTGTTGAGTAGATGCATATTGCGTGTACCCTGCAGTAGGAGCCACTTGTGCATAGCCGGGTGCCTGCTGCGCACCAGGCTGGCCATAACTAACCGGTTGTCCTCCTTGCTGTGGATATCCTGAGCCAGAGACAGGCGGTGGTTGATTATACCCATCAGTTGGGGCAGAACCATATGTAGGATAGGTCTGCTGCGCAGGCACACTAGATGCATACGGATATGGCTGTTGGGCTGGAACATTCGGACCATATGATTGAGCTGGTGCAGCACCCTGATAAGTTGCGTCTCCTGGTTGACCAGCCCTAGGAGGGCCGTAAGACTGGGGAGCTGGCCCCTGTGATGCCATGCCATATGATTGTGGCTTGCCATAATGCTGCTGTGGACCATAACCTGGCTGAGCTCCAGTTTGTGGATATGGCTGAGAAGTCCCATGCCCTCCATAGGGATGCTGTGTTGGAGCATGATTATCGTATTTTGGTTCTTCGTACCCATGCCCATAGCTATGTTGAGGAGGTGCAGTCTGGGAATAAGGTGCTGGATGCCCATAATCTGGACCATGTGGCTGTCCATAATTGTAATTTGCTTGAGACGGGGGTGGGGCCATTGTAGGGTTAGGAGAAGGGCCAGGAACATGAGAAGGAACAGGAGCAGAATGTTGGGCAGATACTGGGGCATCAGGTCCTTGTCCACTGTAGTAATCATAACCACCACCATGCGGAGGCATCCCCTGCATGCTAGGAGGTGGCCTTTGCTCCCAACCAGATCCAAAGCCACTTCTTGGACCCATATGTTGAGGATAACTTCCATATGCAGGAGGGTAATGAGGATTATGGGATGGATATGGTCCTCGTTGCGGATAATCATAGGTAGATTGCTGGGGTAGATGAGGCCCTCGTGGACCCCATTGAGGACCACCTGGTCCATGGGGCCGATAACCCTGATGGTTAAAACCACTGGAGAGAGGTGATGGCCTCACAGTCTATTCAAAGGAAATCACAAAACGAAACAATCAATATATAGAAACAATAGTTCCACATTCAAATAGTAAAATGAATGGAGAAGTTGCTGCTCTAGCCACATCTCCTGTTCCTAAAATTTGAGGGGCTCCTGAGCATCGTCTTGACCGAATGAGATGAACGGATATAGGGAACAAGGGTTACTTTAGCAAAAAATACAATGTCAAATTACTATTAACAACCATAACAGAAAATTTATGTCTGAGACTACAAACTGTTCCTCTAAATAGAAACAAACTACTCCAAATCAAAAGGGCTGCAAATATAAGAGGCAAGTAGTAGGGCATCAAACAACTCATCATATGAAAGTCACCAAAAAGTATACTCTTGGGTCTTTCTAAGTTCAAAGCTCTAAGAAATTTATCTGGCTATTCTCAGAAATTTGACATACGGTAAGTAAAATTCATGCCAGAGATATACTGCAACCCCTTTGGCAGCTTCCATCCATGTATCTCAGTAATGCCCCAGTCGAGAAGTCCCAAATTTATTACAGCATAGACTAAGTATATTTAAAAAATCGACAAGTCAAGATGAAGAGTGGGTATCTATAAGGCCACAGCATTAGACTAACAGGGAAATTAAGAATTCAAAAGTGTCTAGCAAGAAACATCATAGATTGATATTTCAGCTCTTTCAATGCATACTAATTCTACTTGATGTATATATGCGGCATGTTTCAGCATCAAATCAAGTCGGGTCAAATGGGTAACAAAGTATAGACGTAATAATGTTACATTATAGCATCAATCCTAGCTTTAGCAATGCCACTACACCTTGATACATATGATAAGACATGTACCACAGTTTGAAAACATCATCATAGCATCAAACACAAATTGATGCACTATTGGTTCCATACAAATTCTTTTGTAGCATCAAGTGACCAGGAATAACAATTTCTTCCATAGACGTCTCATGCATAGTATATGGGAGGTGCTTATGAGCGCTAAGGCTAATGCAATATAGTCTTACTGAATTAGGATTTCAACTTTCAGGTCTCAAAGCAATCTTACCAACTATTAACATCCTGCAATCGCGAGATTAAATGCCAGATACCTTTCTTCGGTGGATGAGAGTGAATAGTGGTTGTATAGGCAATGCTGACCCCATGGAAAATGCAATAGCCAAATCTGCATTTTTAAAGCCAACCAATTCGAAATTGGCACCTTCAACACAAATAAATCATGGCAACCGGCATCTTTGATTGAATATATTGATCTCCCTAAAAGCATTTAAGTGACCTTGGCATGGATCATTCATCAATATTGCAAACTCTTAGGGGCAATTGGTCATGCTCTCATTCCCATGGCAAAATATTGTAATAATTCTTCCTCAAATGGACCAAAAGGTGTCACAGGCATGCAAGTACAGTTCACTGGACATCTAATCATACCATAACCATAAACGTATGTGGCACATCATCAAAAGATACAGAATTTCTACTTAACCAGTCTTCTGAGAAAATTGATCAACTGTTGCATAGGACACATACAATTCAACTAAATTTTTATACTTTTATCTGTATCTTCGACAATAATTGGTAGGAATCAAGACATCCACATACCTCAGGTTTACTTTTACTCAAGAAATCTAAATAACCATACTTGTCTATTCTATCTTAAGATAGCTCCAATCAAGAATATTTTGTCCGCATACTAACCTTCAAGTAATTATCCATACTACCACACTATTTGAGACAGTACCATGAAAGCAACAGACGACTCTGCTATATCAAAATTATCATATAATTCCTTCTTTGGGAAAAAAAATATATTATTTCCTGAAAATATAGATCAGTAGACAACCGAAGTGAACATACACCACGATTTGTCATTAACATGTGGCAGACTGAAACAGACATTACATCTAATGCCCAATGCAAAAGGAGTGACGCCATGCACATGACTAGGAAGCTCATTAAATCCAACAGGTATACATACACAAGATCAAAGAAAATCTATCACGATGAGTGTAGGACCTGGTTGACGATAACATTACAAAAGAAGCAAGACTGTCATTGTGCAGGCATACTCCCAAGTAGCATTCGAAAATACATGCACAGGAGTTACATAAACCTCATGCTTTTACACATTATCCAATCATTTGTTGTACATGGACATGCCAAGCAGGTATATGAGATCAGAAAAAGGGACAAGGCACAAGAGAACTCAAACACCATACACTAACAATAGTTCAATGTAGATGAAAGCACAATTTTGCTCGCACAAAGTAAACAACACAATATCATTCCTATATATCGCAATCACAATTTAAAGACCTATAAAAATATTTTAAAGAGGGTCAAAAGGTAACCTGATTCATAACTTCCTTTATCAATTCTCTTGCCACCTCAATTTGCTTCTTATCACCAGTTACTCGCACTGTCCTTTCTTTAGATTCATCCCCCTCCGGGAGATGTTGGGGTATCAACTAAATAACAGGTAAAAGGGTTGGGTCAGTAAGGATGGGTTGAAATAAGAAAAAACATGCAACATTTTGTTTCCATGCATAAAGGCAAGGCATACAATATCAACTACCTGGATACGTGCCCCCGATCTGGTCTGCAGACCTTTAATGGTCTCCCCACCTCTGCCTATTATCAAGCCAACCTAGCAAAGAAAAATATTGTCTTATATAAAGTATTATGGAATGCAAAGGCACAGGTCATTTACACGTGCAAGAAATGGTTATCACCTTCTCATTCGGAACTTGTATCTGAATTTGTTCTGCGGCTGCAGCAGCCTGTGCAGTAGCAACACCCCTAGCCACCAAAGAAGGAGAACCCCCTGCATCAGCCTGCAAAAGAGTACACCTTATTCAGCATTAAAAAAAATTCCGATCTCCAAATGCAAAAACTTATAAGAGCAATGAAAGTTTTGGAAAACACAACAAAACTAAGTCAGAGAAAGCAAACGACCTCTGCAATAACAGCATTTATAAGCTTCTCTGCTTTGCTTATGCTAAACGAACTTCCTATTATCTCCACAGGCCTGGTTGCAGAATATGGATCTGCATCAGAATCCCTTGTTATCTGAATTTTTGCTCCAGAGTTGTATTGCAAGTACCTTATAGTATCCCCGGCCTTGCCAATTAGAACCCCAACCTGCACAAATATTTATAAAATGCTTTTGTCAGAGGCCTTTATTTTCAACTAGGTTTTACAATAGAATTCCAAAAATGTTAAAAGTCGAATTTGGACCAACTGGAAGCTCAGAGCTCCCCAAAATTATCAGATTTTGTTTCAGAAGAAAGGTCAACGCATGATAATCAAACTGTACACAACATGCCTAACAATCAAGGCAAGAATGCAGGGGGTGCCAATACTCATATGCCGGGTGTTACCTCCTAAAATGTTTGAATGTTAACAACACAACATAATATGGGTATAACCAGCTGACCTTATTATTAGGAACCTCCATTTTGTGTGTCAAATTATGATTTGCGGAAGTGTAAGCGTCACCTTGCTGAGGTTCCTCAGCGTAGTGTGGTTGAGACACCTCTTGAGGGGGTTCTTGAGCATCTTCCGCCACAGAATTCTCAGAAGGCTTTTGGGTCTCACTTTGTTCACCATTTATATCATAATGTTGTTCATTAACTTCGGGTTTTTGCTGGTCCTTCACTGATTCTGTAACTTCCACAGAAGGAGGCTGAGGGTGCTCTGAATGGCCACTATCAACATTCAGCTGATCCTCATTCTCCTTTTCTGGTTGTTCTACCTTCTCCTCTTGGTAGCCATTCTCATTGGCTGTTTTTATCAAATTCAAAATCCAAATAATATGTTATATTGAATTATAAATACTAGCCCATGTTTATCTTGTGCAAAGCCAATATTAAAGAACTAGTAAAATTAATTCTTTATCAAAAGTGCATGGCACTTGTTTATTTTGTAAAATGTTAAAAGTACTTCTTATCATGAAACTAGCTCCATAAGAATGTGACATTATATTACCCCAGAAAAATCAGACCCAAAACTTTTAGCAAAAACCCCAATCATTAAAAATCAATAGCTAAATACCTATTTCATCGGGCTTGTCTTCAAGACGAGGCCTTTTCGCTTCAGATTCATCTGAAGGCGGCACATCCACTTCATTGGCCGCATCGGGCTCCACATTCAAATCATCCGGCCCGTCGGAGGTGAGGTCAACTATCTCCTGTTGCGCTTCGGGCTCCAAATCTTCCAGCTTCCGCTTGTGATCCGACGGCTTAGGGCTTCCCGCCTCGGCTCCCACAACCTCCTCCTCAGCCATAGGGCTCACTGAAATTCCAAACTACCGAGTTGGAAAAAGTGGAACCAAAACCCCTTGATTAGCTCAGTCGGGGCACGAATCTAGGGTTTCAATTAATGCGTGTCACAGAGGCCAGAGGGTTTTGAGTGGGTGAGATATGGAGGGAGTTGATCAGAATGGATACGACTGTGGCGGTGTGTGTGAGGTTGAGGGGTTTAAGGCCTTATATAGAGTGGGGCCCCAATATATTTTAATCTGACCCACCCAAATCAATTTTAGGGTTAGCTTTATATTGGGCCTACAGGCCCAATTCAACATTTATCAATGGGCTGTTCGGGTTGTTCTTTGGCCCAAATAATAAAGAGTAAAATATAACAAAATAATTTAGCAATGCCCCTGATTTTTCAAAATATGTCAATATGCCCCCTCCGTCAAGTTTCATAATTTTTCTATCAAATTCAGGGCTTTTTGTATATATTCAAGTTCGGATTTGATCTGACCAATTATGGCTGATTTTCGGACAAATCGAATCAAAATCAGGGCATTTCAATTCCAATTCAAAAAAATTTCGAATGAAAATTAAATTCCAATTTCTTTTCAAAAAAATTTAAAATTTCAATATAGATTCTATTTCAAAAAACTCAAAAATTGTAGAAAATTTAGAAAACTATTTCAAATTTCTAAACATGCCCAACCATTTGAAGGATTAAAATTGACTCAAAATTGAAAACTCATACCGTAAGCTTGGACAACTATTATATGTTACTACTTAGATGTTGTTATCCTTTATGAAATAACTTGTCTATGTCTAATTGGTCATCAAATTATATTTTGTTCAACATGTAATTGTGTGTAATCTACGCTTGGAACCCGCATATATTTTGGAATTCGGAAATTTTCAGAATCTCTAAATACATTTCAATTTTTATCAAAATTTTCATATTTTGAAACTTTTATATGTCGGAATAATTTGGACTTGTCAAAATCGTAAATTTTCAAAACGAAATTTGTTAGAATCGGATTTTTCAAACAAACTTGCACCCCTATGACCAATTTATACACTAATTGACTCTACTGATTCTTCCATTCAAATCATATTTTGAATGGACATGAAAAAAGTAAAAATGAAGCTTTTATGGATGAAAATAGGTCTGTAAGAAGGAACGAGAGCATTTTTGCTCACCATTTTAACTAGAGGTATATACTCATCATCACTTTTAAAGCTTGACATGTCCCATAGTTAACCTTAGTTAACTTTTAAATGAAAATTAAAAAAAAAAAATTTAAAAGAGCCCACAGCCCGATTCTCTCCTCATTTTTCCTCTTTTCCCTTTTTATAAAACATTTATTTCCTCCTCCTCCCCCCGACCCTTCTCTCTCTTTTCTCTCCCTCTCTCAATCTGTATCTCTCTGTCTCTCTGTTTAAATTTTCATTACAGGGTCCCGCATGGTTGATCTTATTGAGGTTAAGCTTTTTGTGATCTTAGTATGATTAGATTGATCAATGAAATTTAAATGCAGATTAGTTCATTAAGAAAAAAACACATAATCTTCCCATTTTCTTGTTCTTATTAGGAACCAACGTAAATCAAGTAATTATGTAATTTCCAATCGAATACTATAAAGAAGTTGCATATGCATGCGTATGGATTTCAATATGGAAACAAATACAGACGCTTTGCTATAATAATGGAGTCTCCAATTTCCTTCCACGATACTAATAGTAGTTAATTATTAAATTACAAAATTAAATATGATTACAAGAAAAGAAAAAGAAAAGTGTAAATTGCAATACAGCTGATGATGTAGAAGAAAAAATTAAATGCGGATTCTGAAAATCCGAATGGAAATATTTAGGCGAAGAGGGAGAGAGTGGGGGGAAGAGGAGGAGAGAGAAGAGAGAAGATAACAGAGGAGTCGGCCCACGAGGAAAGAAATTATATATAAAAAGGGGAAGGAGAAAAAAGGGGGAGAGAATCGGGATGTGTGCTGGACTATGAGCTCTTATTTATTTATTTATTTAATTTTCATATAAAAATTAATTAAGGTTAACTATGGGATAGGTGTCAAGCTTTAAAAGTGATGGTGACTCGTGAGCATACACCTTTAGTTAAAGTGATGAGCAAAAATGCTCCCAAAAAAAGATGAATCGAACCAAATAAGGTTTAAATGAGTTAAACGGAATTCTAACTTATGGATAAAAATGCCCTTCAATTTAACAAATGAGTTAACAAACTTGACGGAAAGGGGTATATTGACATCTTTTGAAAGATTAGGGCTCAAAGACAAATTGAAAAGTTCAAGATGGCAAAGTGTTTTTAAAAAAAACCCAAAAAAGAAAAAAAAGAAAAAAGAAAAGGAAAAGCACGCAACCGCCATTTCTATGTGATGCAGCTGTTGCAATCCACCTGCCATTCAACCCCGAGAGCGAGCTGTCATTCTTCTGAAGAGTTGCGTTTTCTTTCTCTGCAGCTTTGCTTTCTTGGTCATGATTTTTCCACATTCTTACTTAGCAATTCCCGCAAACATTGGGGTTTTGCATTCAACTTTCTCGCACTTCCCTTTCAATCTCGGTTTCCAGAAATTCTCAAATTCCCAATTCCACTCCAAAATTCTACCTCCATTTTACCCTCTTTAATTTCATCTATTGCACCAGGTTAGGGTTTTGAGATGAAATGAAAACGTGGAGTTGGGGAATTTAAAAAAAAACAAAAAACAAAAGGAAAAAGCACATCTTTCTTCTTTGGTGTGGAGTATGGGTATGGCGGATTCGGAGGCAAACCGTGTAGCTGAAGAAACGTTCCCTGATATGCTGAAGAACACGCCGTCGAACATCCGGAGATTGGAAGATGAGATTGATCAGTGTAAGGGCCACCAGAAGTATCTAGCGCAGACTAGAAGCCCGTCCGATGGTAGCGATGTCCGATGGTACTTTTGCAAAGTCCCTTTGGCAGTGAATGGTAATTGGATTCCCACGAACATTGAAATACCGAGTTTTAGTGTGTGTTTCTACTTCTCAATTGACAATCTTCTGTTTCTGTGATCATGCAGAGATGGCTGCTTCAGTCCCTCGCACTGAGATAGTGGGAAAAGGCGGCTATTTTCGTTTTGGTAAGAGAGACTCTCTGGCAATTGAGGCATCTTTTTTGCAGGTGGGTTGGTGGTTGGTAATGTCTTAAAGCTTGCGTTTTTTGTGATATTTTTATCTTAGAGTTATTCTAATCACGTGGTGGTTGAATTTGCATGTGCATATAGAGGGAGGAAGAGTTGCTTTCTTGTTGGTGGAGAGAGTATGCGGAATGTAGCGAAGGTCCAAAAGAGCGACCTAGTTCCAGTAAGAAGGTGGCTGAGCGGGAAATTTTATCTTCTCTAGAGAGGGGTCGGTCAGCTGAATTATATAAAGTGGAAGAAGAAAGAGTTGGTGTTCCTGTTAAGGGAGGGCTTTATGAGGTATGAGTTATGTTTCCAATTTTGTCTGTGTCAGTGTAAAGACTTGATAGAGACTGTCTACCTTAACTATTGTTAGTCTTCTGTTGGTTTCTTTCTCGGGGATGTGAACTTACTATTTAAAGTGAGAAGAAGTACCTATGGACCTGAAAATGTAGCTATCTAGTACTAATCAACTCGCTAACTTGCATCGTGGGATTCATAGTCTCTTGTGATGTTCTTTAAGTACTGGTTGTTGATGAATCTAACTGAGCTAATGCGAGGGAGATTTTCTATGAATTTCAGCAGAAGTCTTATTTTGTTTTAGCATTCTAAGTCACTACTTGTTTACTTAGTCTGGAGTGTATCTTCAAAGTGAAATGAACCAATTCCAACTACTTTTTAGATGTAGACACGATTGATTTGAGTTGGCATAGTCATGCAATCATTTCAGGTAGATTTAGTGAAGCGGCATTCTTTCCCTGTCTATTGGGATGGAGAAAACCGGCGCGTCTTAAGAGGTCACTGGTTTGCTCGTAAAGGGGCTGATTGGCTGCCACTTCGTGAAGATGTTTCTGAACAATTGGAGATTGCTTATCGTAGCCAGGTTAGCAGCAGCATTGATATGTGCTACTTTAAATGACCATGTTTCTGACAAGGTGGAGTTTATACATGTTCTGCTCACTGTCTAACTGGTAATTTCTATCCAGAGTTTATGTGTCAGAGAGTGTGATAACTGCCTTACTTTATGCTGATTCAGTGCATTATTTTATGCTTGAAACATACCAAATTTTAGATTCATGGAATGATTTTAAGACTATTTCAATCTGTCCCTCGTACATGTACTCTTTCTTTTAGACTTTGAAACATGTCCTGCACCTCACTCGGTATACAAGGTGATCGGCATAAGTAGGTGAAGTTGGACTTTTTATCTCCAGGTTTGGCACCGGCGAATGTTTCAGCCGTCTGGACTTTTTGCAGCTCGGGTTGAATTGCAAGGCTCTACCCCTGTATGTGTATTGCTATTTGGAGAAAAGATTTTATAATGTTATTATTGTATTCTTAAACACGTCCTGGGGATGCACTTCTAGGGACTACATGCGCTTTTCACAGGAGAAGATAATACTTGGGAGGCTTGGCTCAATATGGATGCTTCTGGTTTTTCTAGTATCATTACTTTAGGTGGAAATGGAATGAAGTTAAGGCGTGGATATTCCGCATCTTACACTTCAAAACCCACCCAGGTATCTATTTTTTCCCTGATCAATACTTGATGGGATAATATCTGACACTGCCTTCAATATTTTCTTTTTTCAAGGTTATACCTTTTTTGAGTATTTGACTTGAGTCTCAGATTCATGTGATTTATTTGAGTATTCCACTTATGCATATTTGTTGTTAATGCTAGTTTGTAGTTTCTTCTTGGTACTTTGCTATGTGAACTTTTCCCGTGATATCATTTTAATCTGGTGATGTCTATAGTTTGGATTGTAATGGATGTTTGAATATGTAAATGGATTCTATTCAAGAACTGGTGTAATTGTAAACTTTCAGATTTTTCATAAACTTACAAGAAACTTGCTTCTCACTCAGCTTTACTGAAACTATTTAAGCAAGGCACACATGGTACTTTGCTCCTAGATTTTATCATTCTATTTTAACTTATAAAAGACCAATTAAAATGTTATTTTTCACTTAGTATGGATGTAGCGGTCATCTTCAGCGTCTATGAAAAATACTTCAGTTGTTGTTTACAGAGTTAGGAAATGTATTTTCTGAGCTGGAGTGTTATAAATCTTTTCTATATGTTTTAGGTGTAATAATGGTAACGATATGAAAGGGACAAAAAATAAAAAACAGCAGAAACAATTACCTTTGCTACCATGATAATAGGTTTTATGTGTGATTGAATGTCTTGATGGTATGGGGATGTAGTGGGGTTTGGTTAGGCAGTTATGTTCAAATATTTTGTAGCGTAGCAGATACACGATTGTTATTGATTTATTAACTGTATGTTTGTTTGGTCCCCTGAGTTGTCTATGTTTCTTCTTGTCCTGTTTTTATGTGAAATTTGGCTTCAAAACTAGGTTATCTTGCTCTGTTATGATTTCTACCATGCAAAAGTTTTATCATTTTCAGCATAAGGAAAGTCTTCTTTATGCATTAAGGAAACAGAAAAATAACCTGTCATCTTTCTCACAACCATTTTCTTTTATAGAATGAATTACGACAGCAGAAGGAGGAGGAAATGGATGATTATTGCTCAGCGGTATACGTTTTCACTTATCAAATAAAAAGGGTTGCTTTTATTCTTGTTCTTGAGGTTCTTTCAGTATATTCTTGTCTTCATTCAACTTGTGCATAATATATGTGTGTTCTTCCCTGCCAAATGTACAGCGCTTAGTAATCTATAGGTATGAACACAGCTGGGAGAAGGCTACCTCGGCTTCCTGAGTTAGATTTCGTTACAAATTCTAAGGTTTTTCTTGTTATGGTTTACTGAGAATCCTTGGTAGGTTGTGGTATTAAAGCTATCTACCAAGGACCCCTGTACAAAGAAGTGCAGGCTGAAGATTAGTGCAACTGACTAGTTTGATAACCAATTTCTATGATGTTAATCTTAAAAAAAATTCAGCCATCAATGAACTAGAATCACGTGGCCCAGAATTTTAGGATAATTGTTTTTGCCTATTAGATTGTTAAAGGTGGTTAAGCCATAACTTCTATGGTCTTGATACTTGGTTTCAAGGTAACAAATTTATGTTATTAATTTTGCTAGGAAAGTTAAGGGTGGTCACTCTGATTGATAGCCTGCATAATTGAAGCGCAAAATTTAATTCACCTAAAGCTTGTCTGTAAAGCTTTTCTTTCTTTCTTTTGTTTTCTTAGAAAAGAAAAATGCACACTCCTTGAGTTTGTTGCAGTCTTTGAGTATATTATTAAATAGCCAGTCCATAATTTTTGTTTCCTAAAAACTGGCTGTGTGCAGCAGTCAGCTTTCATTTCATTTTGTTTTTGTTGATTTTTTTGAAAGTGATAAGTTTGATGTTGCACATTTGATTTAGGTTCCTGTTCGACACCTTGTGTTCATGGTTCATGGAATTGGTCAAAGATTGGAGAAATCCAATTTAGTTGATGATGTTGGTGAATTTCACCATATAACTGCAAGTCTTGCTGAAACACACCTTACTTCACGCCAACGTGACACTCAAAGGGTTCTTTTTATCCCATGCCAGGTAAGCAATCTCTTTTCTATGATATCCAGCTTATTTTCTATCTACTTGATTTGTTTCTCTTTTTCATTCCTTTTTCCCTTTTGTGCCTTTTATATGCAATTTATGCTCATTTCATTTTCTTGTTTTTTGTTCAGTTGCTTTTACTATACTCTAACTTACTGATCTTTGCATTTCAGTGGAGAAAGGGCTTGAAGCTTAGTGGTGAAGCTGCAGTCGAAAAATGTACTTTAGATGGTGTGAAGGGTTTGCGTGTCATGCTGAGTGCAACTGTTCATGATGTGTTATACTACATGAGTCCCATATACTGTCAGGACATTATCAACGCGGTAGTGCATTTGGTCTTTAAACTTTCAGTGTCTATTTTTATGATACTCTCAGGATGATACTGTCTTTCAATGTTCTAATTCTTGGATTTGTGGCATTGTCATTGAACACAAATTTTTTCTCACCAGGTATCCAACCAATTAAATCGGTTATATTTGAAATTTCTTAGGAGGAATCCAGGTTATGATGGAAAGGTATGTAGCTGAAAAACATTTGCTATTATCTTTAGTTATGCTTTGTCTATATAAGTTTGGAATTAAATTAACTCCTCTCATGTTATTCTTACATCCATATAGGTTTCCATATATGGTCATTCTCTGGGAAGTGTCCTCTCCTATGATATCCTTTGTCATCAGGAGAATTTGTCATCCCCATTTCCAATGGATTGGATGTTCAAAGAACATGATAGAGATGGAGAATCTTCACCTGGTGTGGACAATCAATCTACATATGACACTCCGACTAATTTGGGAGATACATTTGCTTTTGTAAATGATCAAACTGATGACGTGATGGGTTTTAATGATGAAAATATGAGTGCACAACCATCTCTTCTGATACATGAGGATGGAAATGCTGAAGATGCCTCGACTGTTGTGGGTCACGAAACATCAGATTCTAACGATTTTGTTGCAAGGTCAGTGGACTTGAAACAACCACATGGTAATAAAGATGTGTATGAATCAGTTTGCGAATCGAGCAACATGCTTAGAGGGGATGGCTCAAGTGAAACTACAAGCATAAACTGTGGAGTACCAGTTGGTGGTGTAGAGAAAGTGGTTGAAGAAGTATGCGAAGAAACAAGCAATAAAGACAAAGTAGTCGAATTGCTGAGGGAAGAGGTGAGAATATGTAAATGGATAATTTATTCTGCCTAGCCTTTTGTGGGTACACTTTGTATACGATGCATATAATCAATAAAATTCTTTATGTTTCAGATTGATACCCTAAAGTCCAAAATAGCAGAATTGGAAGCCAAATGTGGTGGTAGAGATACTAGTCCAGGGTCGTATCGAGGTGATCCCTGATATTTACATTTTTTAAATAATTTATTTCATATACTTTTTGCTTCTAGTTTATGAAAGGAGCTCTCATGCATTCATATGCGTAACTTGAACAGAAAATGATGAAGTTCTTGCAACTATTCCAAAGCAGCCCCTATCTGAGAAATTGCCCCCTGAGGGAGAGGGGTCACCCAAGAGTTATACCCCTTTTATCAACTACACAAAACTTGAATTCAAGGTGCAAGAAATCTGTCAATTTTCTATTTTCACAGAGTAGCATATGACAAATAAAGATTCAAATATCTGTATCTATAGAGAATATGAATTGAATTGTTTCACTCTGTGGATGCAAATGTCTGATAGATATAATTTGTCATTGACTTTGTCACTTGCTAAATTTAACTCTTCATATTTCAGGTTGATACATTCTTTGCAGTTGGATCACCCCTTGGGGTCTTCCTTGCCCTTCGTAACATTCGTATTGGGATTGGTAATGATCAATAATTATGTTTTAATATGCTTTACATATTGATGCTTTCTCAGATTCCTAATTTCTATATTCTAGTGAAGGCACTGTGTTGCTGTCTCTAGTTATATTGGGATACTTTAAGAAGATTTTGTTCTTGTAACCGTGTCTATTGTTTTTCTCAGTGTTTTGAACTTCTCAATGTTGGAAATTCAGATATTTGTGTTGATTTGTTGAGTGGGGCTTTTTCTGTACTTGAAGTGATGCTTGTTGTAATACTGTATATTGGCAGGGGAAAGAATATTTTGAGACCTAAATCCAAGATTTAATGTGCTCTATCTTATCTATTTCAGGAAAGGGGAAAGAATATTGGGGAGAGGAAAACACAAGTGAGGAGATGCCAGCTTGTCGGCAATTGTTCAACATATTTCACCCCTTTGATCCTGTTGCATATAGGTCTTTTGCAGTCCTGCTCTCTTGATTATAATACTTAATATGAAATCCAGTTTTCATTGAAGCATTTGCAGACGTCGTTTCTCTTAGTGGATATGGCAGATAAAGTGCATGGCTTGACCATTTTCTTGAATATATGACACTTGGTTTGCCAAAAGTGTAAGAACCCCTGCTTCATGGCACCAAGAGTTGTCTTGCTTAGGAAATGTTGCAGAGGATAAAAAAGTTAATGGAAGTATGGATGTAGGTTTAGAAGAAGTAAGCTGATCACAAAAATGCAAACAATTGACTAGCAAATAAGAAGATAGGGAAACTGGGGATCCAGGTCACAGTATATAATTTGCAGATTCCAGTCCTTAAAAGTTTAAAATCTATAGGTTTTTCCCCCTTTGTATTGGTTTGAATTTTTTTTTCCCCAAAAAGTGCACCAATTTAGCAACTGCTTAGTTGACACACAGTATAGTAGCTTAAATCACCCGAAAGTGAAAATTGGACCCAGAAAACGATTATAAAATTCACAAACCAAACTTCATATTGAAAATATCCCTGTGTGCCCTGTAATTTGATATGATTAAAATCTCTGTTATTCGTATATTTATTGTAAGACAAAGTAACATGCCAAACTCATCTTCGTTCTTTGTCATATGTTTCTTTGGATTCATATGTGGGCTCGAAACTGCTAAGCCCATAGTTATTCACAGCTAAATCTCTATCAGTGGCTCCTAGCCTAAGTTGCTTTCACTAATTGTGCACACAGTGCTCATTTGTACTCATGATGTCATCAGAAAATTCTTATATATATGCAAATCAACTATGTGCTCATCACTCATATCTTTTATTTTCTTGTGTTGTCTTGTTTAATTGTACATGTTTGATCTCGAGACACATGATAGAACTTATCTCGTTTTTAAATACAGAATTGAACCACTTGTGTGTAAAGAATACATCAGCAAGCGACCTGTTATCATACCCTACCACAAAGGTGGAAAGAGGTTGCATATTGGGTTTCAGGTAACATTTTAACATATGCATGACTTGGTCACCTCTCTCTCTCTCTCTCTCTCTCTCTCTCTCTCTCGCTCTCTCATACTTTTTCATGTAGGAATTCACTGAAGATTTAGCTGCTCGTTCTCAAGCAATAATGGATCGTATAAACTCTGTAAAGGTGGGCTTTGTTAGACTTCTCTAAGCTGATATCTCTTTCTAATCTGAATTCTCTCTTTCTCTGTCTTTATTTTTGGTACTCATTAAAAGTCTTTTCTAGCTCTTAGCCATTAGAATTCTGTTTGTTTTTATTTCTAAGCTATTACTCTCAAACTAGAGGTTATTACCTGGCTACGGCTAAAAAAAAAAAAAGAAAGAAAAAGGAAGAGGTTATCACCTAGCTAGCATAACTGAAATTTATGCCATGGAGATACTTAAAAGCAATAAGTTGTCAGGAAGGGGAAAAAAGAAAGAACTTAAAAGAATAACGATAGAGTTTTTATTTTTCATCACGAGAGTTTTCACTTGGTTCGGATAGGCCCAAGTTTGCTTCAACCTGATAATTTATGTGTTCAACATTGCATGCTATAGGTTCAATTTTACTTTGACCCTGTATTATATTTGTTCTCAGGCTTTCTCTACATTGATCACCAGAAGTTTTTATTTGCTCTGTTCTATCCACATTACCTTTTTAATTTTCAAGGTTGAGTTCCAACTGGATTGTCATTTATGTCAATACATGGGTATAGTACAGCACCAGTTTAGAACTATTCATCCTTGCTTTGGTCCTTAATTTCTTAATCTGAGATTCTGCAACTAAAGCATATTGGAGTTAGGGTTTTGATCAGTCGTGCATCACAAAACTGAGTTATTTGATGTACATGTATGCTGTAGTTCCTATTATATGTGAAAAGCTATTGAAATTCCAAGGTTATATTATGTTTGAACAGGTTAAAGTGCTGACAGTTTGCCAGTCAAGAAACACGGATAGCCTAGAAGGTAGTAGATTTTTTGCTCCTTCAACCTGTATCTTGTTCTTCTCAGTGATAGTGACATCAAAGAATACATTTTTTTAGCAAAAGTGGCCCTGTGTACTGATCTCTTCATATTATAGAAAAAAGAGAGGAGTTTGGGGGTTGGAAATATAAACTTCCTATGCCCTAAATACAATAATCTAATTTCTTCTCCATCACATCTTTCGTAAGGTTTCTAAATTTTCTTATTTTGGTTATATTGCAGATACAGCAGAAACAGCCGAAGAAAAGGAAGAGAGATCGTATGGTACTCTTATGATGGAAAGAGTAACTGGAAGTGAAGGAGGAAGGATTGATCATGTTCTTCAAGTGCGTAGATACACCCACCACTCCACTCACTCCACATAGATTAGACACAAACAGAAGAAATCACTCAACTTGTGCATGCACTGAATGCCATTTTTTGTCTTTTTAGAAATATGCTGTGCAACTGCTTTCCAACCCCATATTGTTCTCATTAGCACTAACAGTACCAATCTAGTAGCACGCTATGCATGACTGTTTTCTTTATAGCCTTGTTGCTCTTTTATCTCAGTTAGACATTTAATTATTACGTCATCAATACCAGCTAATTTTTCTGATCCTCAACGAGTCTTTGTATTGATCATGCAGGACAAGACATTTGAGCATCCGTATATTTCTGCAATCGGAGCACATACGTACGTGCTCACATTGAATATTTCCTCATTCATGCAATTGGAATTTTTATCAAGCAAAATATTGGATACTGTTCATGCAAATTGTTGTGCTTACAACCTTTAAACTATATTGTTTATTTTCTTGCTCAGACTTTTGGGAATTTTGCACAGGAATAATAATTCAGCTGTTGTTGCCTTTATCTGCTATTCAGATGTTTCTCATATTCATTCAAAAATTTGTTGGGTGTAAAATTCTCTTTATTAATATTAGACAGCCAGTAAGTTTTGGAATGTTTGAGTTATGAGAATTATTGCTTTCAGAATTGCTTCCCTTTTATTTTTTTATTATTATTTTTTTTTTTCACTAGTATGATGAGGGTGGAGGAATAAAATGACAAATTCTTACAAGTGGACTACTTTCAAATAATCGTGGGATCTTTATACTTTCATGTCCATCTTTTAAATAAGCATATGAATTTATATGGATGTACCTACAGTCCGAATGTTTGCTGCTTAATGATATGTATACATGTATCTATAAAACATAGCTATTTATCTATCTGTTCCATTTAATTGGTGAATCTTGGCATGCAGAAATTATTGGAGGGATTATGATACTGCCCTTTTCATATTGAAACACTTGTACCAAGGTATACATGAAGATAACTTACCTGAGAAATCTGGTATGGGAAACTCAAAAAAGGAGAGTAATTACGCAAGGTGGTCTGGTCATGGGCAGACGGCAGATGAGGAGCTTCCTTTGACATTCTCTGAAAGAAGTATGATCAGATATTTCTCAAGGAAAGCTAAAAAGTTAATTGAAAAAAGTCCTGAGTTATAACATGGCTTGCTTCTTCTTTGTGTTTGCAGGATGAAGATGCTACAGGAGATGGTTGCAGCAGGTATTAAGCCAGTTGGAGTTATCGTTAGGCCATTTTTTCCATGACCAATTGGGTCACTGAAAGTGATGCACCGGTACACCTGGAACTCCTTCAAGAACCCAAGTTACAATGCGAACAAAGTGTGCGAACAAAGTGTGTACTCATAGCTTCCCTCCCTAATGAGAAGTGTGGAATAGGTTGGTAGGGGTGGAGGGTTCGTGCTCGTATTAATTTATAGGTACACATTCCACATCTCTTTTTTTTCTGTTTATCCATGTACATATAAAGAAACATCGTCTTACATGCTGAACAAATCAGTTTTAAAATCAGTTTTAGAGGAATATGTATGGTTTGTAGTGGAATTGTGCATACTCCGGTGAGGAGATGTCGATAGATTATTAAGTTAAGAATGTCTGTAGATTATTTAGTCAAGAATTATATGTAGAGAGAATAGAAATCCTTATAGAGTAATCTGGAAAGACTATTTTACTCTTTTCAATTGGATCAAAAGTAATTTTCCCTTCTTGCAATGCTTTTTTTCGCCTGTGACTGCTTGAGACTTCTTTTTCTAAATCCATGAAGAGTACATATGTTGGTGTGAGTTGTGATTGCTTTCGTACTGCTTCAACCAAAAACAAGTGATATATGAACATGCACATGAGGAGAATAAAGAAAAAAAAGTCAGTTTTTTATAAATAAATCAGTTTTAGCATGACATATTATCCAAAAATCCATATAGAGCCTATTTGGAGAAAGAAAAAATAAGTGTTTGACAAACTCAAGCATGACTTAGTCTTACACTTGGAAGATAGTACTAGCATGAAAAGGGTTTTCTCATAGTACGGTCCATAATGTCGGCTCAGCAGATAATTACTTCGGTTGGTCAGATAATTAGTTACTCTGGCAGCCGACTGAGCCAAGTCTTTAATCAAGGTTTTATATTTCGACTGGACAAAGGGGCAAAATAAGTAGGCCGTTGGATTGGAGGAATATGAAGGAAAGTGGAAGGAAAAACTTTATAACTATCCGTGAAAACACAGAGAGAAAATTATATCTGCGTGTTTTTCATATACCATGGTTTCTTATTCTTATTAATTTTTTTTAAATAAAGTATTTACCATGATTTCCTAAACAACAATAGATAATTCACAAAAGAAAAAGTATTTGGCAAATGACGTCATTATCAGTGTTTTTTCACCCCTCCAAGTTGAGATAATTAATTTGTGGCAAGTTGTTCAAATTGGGCTGAACTCTCTCACCCCAAAACAAGACAAGATTCTTCATCAGATTATGCATCTTGGTCTCCTAACGTGATTCAGAAATCCTCTCCTCGTTCTGGTTCTACACCGATCAAAAATCAATTCCTGGGTGGGGCCTCTTTAAACCCCCCAAGACTCTACTTGTAAATGCCATCGTGCTTCTTCAGGCATAAGTCTTCGTTGACGTCTTCCTTTTTTAGTTCCATGAATCTGGATGATAAGGACCTTTCATGTTGGAAATTTGAGATTAATTTACTCTGCTCCTACTTTCATGACTAAACTAGAAGAGGTAAAAAAGTGAAATGATGTTCCTATTCTTCTTTAAACGTACAAAATATTTTGTAATATATTTATAACTCTAGTGATTAAGAGTAGTTATTTCTTAGGTTATGTATTTGATTCGATTCTCTCTCCCTCAATATCAATTGTATAAAAAATAAAAAATAAAAAAATTATTCCTTTATACAAAACAGCTTACTGCAACAAAACTATTTGCAGCTTTCTATCTTCTCCCAAGTTAACGTTGAGAGCAAGTGATGATTGAGATCTAGATGTGTCAAGTTGCAGGACCAAGCCACATGTTAAAAAAGAACAGAAGAAAAAAAAAAGGACCACTTGGACCTGAGTTTATAATTTATATTTATAATTATGTAATATTTTGTTGACAAGTCTCTCCAAAGGAAATAGTCCGGTCTTTCTCCTAGCCGCCAATAAAAGCACCAATTTAAAACCTCGTTTCAACAACAAAAACTTAACCAGAAGCCATGAGCATTCAAAGATTAATGCTTCTGCTTCTGCTTCTGCAACTGATCACCTTCATAGAAGTGCTTTTAGCAGCTGCAGCTTCAGCTCAAACAACAGCAGCAACATTTAGCCCTCCTTCTTCTGATCAAGTAGAAGTCAAGCCTGGCTGCCAAGACAAGTGTGGAGATGTGAGCATCCCATATCCATTTGGCACAACCCAGGATTGTTACTACAACCAGGATTTCCTCATCACTTGCAATGACACGTATAACCCTCCAAAGCCTTTTCTTAGAAAAAGTGACTCAATTGAGGTAACAAACATATCTGTGGATGGGAAGTTGTATATTAAGCAATACATAGCCATACAATGTTTCAACAAGTCAGGCACGCCATTGGGTGGCTTAAAAAATTCTCTCTCCCTCTCCAGATTCTTCATATCAGACACCGATAACAAGTTCGTGGCGGTCGGGTGTGACACCTCTGCAAAGATCATAGGTTACAAAAGGAGAGCCTACGGGTACACCGGTGGGTGCACCACAACATGTGGCAGCATTGACTATGTTGCCAACTATTCATGCTCTGGTATAGGCTGTTGCCAAACATCCATTGCTAAAGGGATGACCTCTTTTAATGTAAGTGTAACTAGTTCCAACAACCATAAGAATGTGTGGGATTTCAGCCCCTGCAGCTATGCCTTCGTAGTCGAAGAGGGAAAGTTCAACTTCTCCTCCAGCATGCTCAAGGATTTGGACGAGGTGAGATTGCTCCCAGTGGTACTAGATTGGTCAATTGGAAATGAAGCATGTGAAGTTGTTGAAAATAAAAAGTTGATGAACTACACATGTCAAAAGAACAGTAGGTGTGATGATGTTGACAATGGTGTCGGGTATCGCTGCAAGTGCATGGACGGTTACCATGGGAATCCATACCTCAATGGCTGCCGTGGTAAATTAATTGTATATTATTATCCTTGTTTTGAATTGTCACTTTGCTGCCGTGATGCAGTGAGGTTCAGTCTTGTGTCCTTCGATTCATACCAAAAAAAGTTAGTAGTTGCTTAATTTCTGAATATGGGTTATGTTGTTTTGCAGACATTAATGAATGCGATGATGCAAACCTCCATGACTGCAAACAAAATTGTATAAATACAGATGGAGGCTATAAATGTTCTTGCCGGAAGGGGTACCATGGTGATGGTAAAACAAACGGAGAAGGTTGCTCCCCTAATCGAACATTAGTTGTTCAGATTACTGTTGGTAAGTATATATGCTTATTCTATATGAATCTGTTGCCACTCCTCCAAATCACTATATTTTTTCTTCTTGTGTAATTATATTGAGTAAAACTATTTAAAACAATGACCATGATGGTTGATGTCTAAACTTGTTGGAAATGCAGGAATCGGGGTCAGCCTCTTAGCCTTGCTAATGGGAAGCTTATGGTTTTACTTGGGATACAAAAGGTGGAAGCTGATGAAGCTGAAGGAGAAGTTCTTCCGGAAAAATGGAGGACTTATGCTACAACAGCAACTTTCAGAACGACAAGGATCCACTCACGAAACGGCGAAAATCTTCACTGCAGAAGAACTTGAGAAGGCCACCAACAATTATAGTGAGACTAGAATCATTGGCAAGGGAGGTTTTGGTACAGTGTACAAAGGAATTTTGGTAGACGGCCGGGTGGTTGCAATCAAGAAGTCAAAAATGGTGGATCAAAGCCAAATAGACCAATTCATTAATGAAGTGTTGGTGCTTTCCCAAATCAACCATAGAAATGTGGTCAAGCTTTTAGGTTGTTGTTTTGAAACAGAAGTTCCACTACTAGTTTATGAGTTTGTCACCAAGGGAACCCTCTTCGACTACATCCATAACACAAGCAAGGCAACGAAATCAAACAATTCTTGGGAAATCCATCTAAGGATAGCTACAGAAACTGCTGGAGTGCTATCCTACTTGCACTCTGCAGCCTCTGTTCCTATCATTCACAGAGATGTCAAGTCCACAAACATACTCCTGGATGAAACTCTCACAGCAAAAGTGTCTGATTTTGGTGCCTCAAGATTGGTTCCTATAGACCAAGCTGAGTTATCTACGATGGTGCAAGGAACTCTGGGGTATTTAGACCCCGAATACTTGCAGACAAGCCAATTGACAGAGAAAAGTGATGTTTACAGTTTCGGGGTTGTCCTGGTTGAGCTACTAACAAGAAAGAAAGCGCTTTCCTTTGACCAGCCAGAGGAAGAGAGAAATTTGGCTATATATTTTCTTTCTGCATTGAAAGAGGACCGCTTGTTACAAGTTCTTGATGATTGTATTGTGAATGAGGGAAACATTGAGCAGCTTAAAGAGGTTTCAAACCTTGCGAAGAGGTGTTTGAGAATGAAAGGAGAAGAAAGGCCAACAATGAAGGAAGTGGCTATGGAACTAGAAGGACTGAGAAGGATGGTAATGCATCCATGGGTTAGCAATGAAGCCAATTCAGAAGAGACTGAGTCCCTTCTTGGTGGAATATCCATGGAAACTATTAGTTGTGGAGGCGGTGGCGATTCAAGTTCTGGGTATGATACCATGAGGAACCACATTATGCTACCAGTAAATGATGGGAGATGATTGTGCTGCAAGTGAACAAGTCCATTGGATAGTGTTTGTGTGCTTTTTTTTTTTTTTCCTAAGCTTACATAGAGCACTTATTTCTCAGGTTTAATTACCCTTATTACTTTGTAGTCAATGTGATTCTGTGTTGAACTGAAATCTTATAAATGAGAATACTTTGATAAATAGAGGCCAATCTAATAAGGAATTTGAAGACAATAAATAAACAACAATGATGAAGCAAAGATAATTCATAAGAATTTAGCAAAAGCATTAGCAAATTCAGTACACAACCAAATAAAGATGTACATAATTGCAAGCAATACATTCATCTCCCATCAATTTCTTGCAGCATGAAATTGTTAAAAAGTCAGGTCTCCGGTACTGACTCCTCTGTCACTAATGTTTTTTAATGGCTCACCACCAAAATTCCCTGTCACTTTTGAATTCAATTCCTCTCCAACCCATGACTGCCCTGCCAATGCCATAGTAGTCAGATCCTCTAGTTCTGCTGCTACTTTCTTCTCCTTTCACTCTCAAACACCTCTCAGCAAGGCTAGCAAACTCCTTCACCTCCTCAACATCTCCCTCTCTGAAGTACACAATCCTCAAGAATAATTCTTGACTGGTCCTCTTTCAGTGCAGAAAGAAAGAACCTTGCAAGATTTCTCTCCTCTGCAGGCCCATTAAAAAAGACCGCCTTCTTCCCGGTTAGTAGCTTCACCATTACAACTCCAAAGCTATACACATCTTGTCTGTCAGTTGGCTGGTTTGTAAGTACTCAGGGTCTAAATATCCAACAGTTCCTTGCACCACTGTAGACAATTGAGCTTGATCTAGAGAAACCAGCCTTGAAAGTCCAAAGTCAGACATTTTTGCTGTGTAATTATCATCCAAGAGTATGTTTGTTGACTTGATGTCTCCATGGATGATTGGGATTGATGCTGCAGAGTGTAAGTATGAAAGCACCCCTGCAGTTTCTGTGGCTATTTTTAAGACGTACGTTCTAAGGAATGGTGGCGGTGGAAGTTGTGTTCTCTTGGTGGATATGGTCAGAAAGGGTACAATTGGTGACAAATTCATAAACAAGCAATGGCACTTCTGTCTCTAAACAACACCCGAAGAGTTTAATTACATTCTTGTGATTGACCTGCAATAGTACCACCACTTCATTAATGAATTGATCGTTTTGTCTACGATCGACTATTTTGGACTTTTTCATGGCAACAACTCTTTGATCAGGTAACTCAGCTTTATAAACTGTTCCATATCCTCCGCGGCCAATGATTCTGCTCTCATCAAAGTTGTTGGTGGCCATTTTGAGTTCTTCCTCTGTGAAAATTTTGGTAGTGTCAATGGATCCTTCTGGTCTCAAGAGTTGTTTTTGTAACATTAAGCCACCGTTTTGCTGAAAATAATGCTTTTTTAGCTTGATAAGCTTTCTTTTCTTGAGTCCCAGATAGAACCAGCCACCACTAGCTAGCAGTAGAACAAGGCCTACTCCACTACCTGCATAGAAAATAAGTGTAGATATTTGGTATATGTACTAAATTTCTGAACTTTTCATATCAGAATTGGGACATTTGGAGACTAAAAAAATTTTGATTTATGTATATCAAACTTACCAGCCACAATCTTAATCACTCGAAGTTGACAACCAGCGCAGCCTTCTCCATTTTTTTGGCCATCCCCATAGTAGTCTCGGGGGCAATCACAAGTGTAGCTCCCCTTTTGGTTAATGCAAGATCTTTCTTCACAGTCATTAAGCATTGGATCAGCACACTCGTCAACATCTTGAAGACAAACAAGCAATGCGACCTTGTTAGTTCAATCAACCAAAAGAAAAATGATTGCTGAACAATATAATAAACTAAACCAAATAAGAACATAAATGAATTCACTGTGAACATTTAATCCAAAGAGACTGAAGTACCTTGGCAACCACTGGGGATGTAAGGATTGCTCTGATAACCTGGAGAGCAACTACAACGGTATCCCGGACCATTATCAGAGTCAAGGCAAAAGCTATGAGCCTGGCTTCTAAAGAAAGCAAATGGTTGAATATTCTGTTGTATTACCAACGTCAAATAGTATAATACATATATACAACAATAGCCTTCTATCAACCCTACTGTTAAGGCTTTGAAGACGTGATCCAATATTAGTGGGATTTGATCTACACGAAGTTGGAGAGTGAATATCATGAAGTCCCAACTTGTCGCGCAATGTCACAAATTGATCCTTCCCCAAGGCCTTCGTAAAAATATCTGCCAATTGGAAGCATGTAGGTACATACGAATGACTAATTATTCCAGCTTGTAGTTTTTCTCGAACTATGTGACAATCAATTTCGATGTGCTTTGTACGCTCGTGGAAAACAGGATTAGCGGCAATATACAAAGCTGACTGATTATCACAAAACAATGGTGCAGGAGCTATCTGTGGGACTTTTAAATCTTGTAGTATAAAGCGTAACCAAGTCAGCTCCAAACATGTGTTGGTCATAGCTCGATATTCAGCTTCTGCTGATGATCTTGAAACATTGGTTTGTTTCTTGGATTTCCATGAGATGAGTGAATTGCCAAGAAAAACACAGTATCCTGTAACTGATCTCCTTGTCGCACGACAACCTCCCCAGTCTGAATCACAAAAAGCTTTTAATGTAAGATTGTTGGTGGCAGAAAATAACAAACCCTGACCTGAAGTCCCCTTGAGGTATTTAAGGATCCGTATGGCAACATCCCAATGAGGTCTGCGAGGCTGATGCATGAATTGACTTAGTGTTCGAACAGGATAGACTATATCAGGCCTTGTGACAGTAAGGTAGATCAATCGGCCAACCAGTCTCCTGTATTTGGTTGGATCATTCAGTAATTCTCCATCTGGGGAAGTGAGTTTCAAATTCTGTTCCATTGGGAACTTGTCTGGGCGTGCGCCTAAAAGTCCTGAATCCTGCAAAATATCAAGTGCGTACTTTCTTTGAGACATGAAAATACCTTTCTTGGAACGAGAGAATTCAATGCCCAGAAAATATTTCAAATATCCAAGATCTTTGATGCGGAAGCGATTGAGAAGAAACTTTTTGAGACGTTCCATTTCTTGAAGATTATTTCCTGTGAGAAGTATGTCATCAACATAGATAAGAACTGCAGTAAATGAAGTGCCTTCAACCTTGGTAAAAAGAGAATAATCAGCTTTAGATTGTTAATAACCAGCCTTTTGAATGGTATCTGAAAATGTGGAAAACCAGTTTCTGGAAGCTTGTTTGAGACCATAGAGAGACTTGTTGAGCCGACATACAACGTTCTCCCCTTATTGGCGAAGACCAGGAGGAGGCTCCATGTACACCACCTCATGTAAATCGCCATGGAGGACAGCATTTTGAAAGTCTAATTGGTGGATGAACCAATGGCGGGCAGCAACAAAAGTAAGAAGACAACGAAGGGTAGTGAGTTTGGCTGTAGGGGAGAAAGTCTCCTGATAATCGATGCCTTCAATTTGAGTGTAGTCTTTAGCAACAAGCCGAGCCTTGTAGCGCTCAATGGTGCCGTCGGACTTGTATTTGATTTTGTAGACCCATTTGCAGCCGTTCAGTTTATGACCAACGAGCAGCGGAACCAAACTCCAAATGTTATTGTGCTGTAAAGCCTCTAGTTCTGCAGTCATGGCTTGGCACCAATATGGATCAAGAATAGCCTGAGCATAGGATGTGGGTTCTGTGTGACCTGTAATGTTAGCAAGAAAAGCACAATGGGCAGAGGATAAACGAGAGAAGGTAAGGAAGTGGGAAAGGGGAAACCGAGTACCTGATGCAGAACGAGGCGCTGAGGTTGAGTGATTGACGTGGTTGGACATGTGGTAGTTTGTATGCCATGCTGGAGGATGTTTAGAGCGAGTGGACTATCGAGGAGGGGGAATGAGAGGAATGAGATTATCTGTATGTGGAGGGGTGGGGTCGACGGACGGGGACAAAGGTGGGATGGGAGAGGTGGGGTTGTCAAGCTCGTCATGTGCGTCATAGAGGATAGAGTGGTTAGGCACTTGTGGTGGGTTGGTTGGAGGGTTGGGCAGATTGGCTAGTGGGTTGGGCGGATCAATTGGTGGGGTCCAGCTGTTAAGAAAATCAGAGGAAAGGTAGGGCTGAGGAGTAGGTGGGGTAAGGGAGGCCGAAAATTGAGAGAAAGGGAAGGTATTTTCACAGAATCGAACATCACGGCTTACAAAGAATTTGTTTGTCTCCAAATTGTAGAGTTTGTAACCCTTTTGGCCAGTAGGATATCCAACAAAGACACAACGTGTGGCACGGGGATCAAATTTATGAATAGGATGGACAATAGTTGCATAACAGAGACAACCAAAGACTTTCAAGTGGTCGAGTGATGGGGGACGGTTGTATAACAATTCAAAAGGTGATTTACTGGAAAGTAATGGTGAGGGTAATCGGTTAATAAGATAGACAGCGGTCAAGACACATTCACCCCAGAAAATAATGGGTAAGTGAGACTGAAAAAGTAATGCACGTGCGACAATGAGAATGTGGCGATGCTTGCGTTCGACGACTCCATTTTGTTGTGGAGTGTAAACACAAGTGCGTTGATATTCAATGCCATTATTTTGAAAAAAATCCCTCATGGAGAAAAATTCAGACCCGTTGTCTACCTGAATGGTTTTAATGTTGGCATGGAATTGAGAGTGGGCAAAAGCAACAAAAGATTTGAGAAGGTTTTGGGTTTCAGATTTATGCTGCATCAAAAATATCCATGTGCACCTAGCAAAGTCATCCACAATGGTAAGAAAGAAACATGCCCCTGAATGTGTGGTAACTTTGTGTGGACCCCAAATATCACAATGTAACAAATCAAAAGGAGCTTTAGTTGATATTGAACTTAGAGGAAATAGAAGTCTTGTTTGTTTGGCCATGGGACAAACACTACAATTATTATCAAAAGAAATAGCATTGGAAGGCAATAATGAAGAAGCTAATCGAAGACGAGCAGAGGATGGGTGTCCAAGTCGCATGTGCCATAAATCGGATGAGAGTGAAACTTGATATGAGACAGGTGTCTTTTGCAATGGAGACATGTAATAGAGACCACCACGCTGTTTACCCAAGCCAATCATCTTCCCCGTAGCCAAGTCCTGCAAGACACAGAAGGTAGGAAACAAAATGGCACAACATTTTAGAGAAGTAGTGAGTTTGCTGGCAGACATAAGATTTAAGCGAAAAGATGGAACACACAAAACTTTGTCTAATGTGATATTTGAATTGAATGGTATAGTGCCAGTGGAAGTGATTGGGGCATGAGAACCAGTAGGTAAATTAACAATGGGCATTTGTGATGATTCAGTTTTAGTGAAAAGTGTGGGATCATAAGTGATGCAATCAATAGCTCCGCTATCTAAAATCCAAGGTTTAGTGAACACAGAATTTATGAAGGAAATGGAAAAAGGAGCCAGACCTGCAACATTTGCATAAGCATTGCTATTACTAGGGGAATGAGTTGAACTCATCATAGAAACGGATGTGCTAGTTGTTGGAGTTGCTCTGCAGAAAACCCATGTAAAGGGTTGGATTGAGAGGCTGGCTGGGTTGGTGCACTGAAACCATATGATTGGGCCTCATGCGCTGGAGCTGTGTCTGCTGCGTGGGCAGTAAAAAAGGACCCACGCGAATTGATGTGCCCTTTAGACCCTTGACGTTGTTGCTTAGATTGATTATGCCTACTGCCTTGAATTCCTGTGTCATTGGGAACCCATGTCCCATTTTTGAATTTACATTTATCCTCAGTGTGGCCTCTCCTATCACAATACTTGCAATGGAATTTGAGGGTCCGACATTCTTCAATTGTATGACCATTTCTATCACAGTGCTCACAGTGTTTGTTCGTCGAATTATTCGACATATTGTTTGATCGGCTGTGAATCGCAGCGGCAATGGAAAAATTCTCTGTTGGTCCTGATGTTATTTGTCGTTGTGTTTCGTCTTGAACGACAAGTGAATAGGCTTGGCGGACATTAGGCAATGGCGACATCATGAGGATATTCCCGCGAACACTGTTGTAGGTGTCGTTGAGGCCCATAAGGAATTGCATCATCCGATCTTCTTCCTTTTGTGTATTGTGTGCTTTCATCTCGTTACATGTGAGAGGTGTTTGATATGTTTCTAATTCATCCCAGAGATCTTTGAGTTTCTTGTAATAGTCTGAAACCGTCATGGTGCCTTGTGAGAGAGAGGCGATGAATTTCTGTATCTGATATATGGTTGGTGCATTCTTTTATGAGAATTGATCTTTGAAATCTTGCCACACTTGATGGACAGTCTTGGCATGAACAACTGCTTTGGCCAAATCGGGTTCCATCGAATGAGCAAGCCATGATAAAATCATACTGTTGCATTGATTCCAGAGAGCATATTCGGTTGGTTGTTCAGTTTCTGAAGGAGGTTGAACGGATCCGTTGACAAAGCCAACTTTGTTCTTGGTCGTGAGAGCATGGAGCATGGATTTACTCCAAGATGGGTAATTGGTGCCGTTCAACTTTATGGGAACGAGCATGAGACCGGGGTGATCTGATTGATGAACAAAATATGGGTGTGATGAATCCATACCAGGATTTTTGGTGTTGGTGCTTGAATTTTTGGAAGTATTGTCTCTGGTTTCTGGTGGTGTTTGATCTGACATGGTGTTTGAAGGTGGCTAGGAAGTAGAAGGGGTCAAGTACCAGGATGAAGCTCTGATACAGTATGATTGAATATCTAAAGATATTTCCTAATATGGCTGCATGCATAACTTGTCACATTTTCTTGTGCTTCTTTGCATGTTTGTTGCTCAACACTCCAATCAAGTACTGTGGTAACCTTGCTCCTACTCTGGAGATCAACAGTGGAGAAGTCATAAGACTCTTCTTCCACCCAAAAGGAATAGCTACAAGGATTGAAGTCCCAAATCCCATTGTGATTATGGAAGCTTTGGACTTTTACACTAAAAATGTACATCATTTTCGGTATAACGGCTTTGCAGCATCCAATGCCCGCGCAGGAACCATTGGCTAGGCTGTCAGTACTAGTACACAGTGAAAGACACCCTGTATAGTATACCTTGTCATTTCCTTCAATATAAGCAAAGCTGTCGCATCCGACGCTGATGAACTTGTTACGGGTAGGAGAGAAGGGGAACGGTGAAATGGCTTGGCTGGATAGTCTTTTCCCCTGTGTGCCGTTTTGGTTGAAACAGTCTACCGCCACGAACGTGTGAATGCGTAGTTGACCATCCAAAGATATGCACTGGACTTCAACATTTGATCTGACTAGAAATGGTTTAGGAGGGGTGTAACTTGTGTTACAAGTAATTAGGAAATAATTGTTCAAGTAACAGCCCTCACTTGTGTCAAAAGGGGTATGGGATGCTAACTTCCCCACACTTGTATTGGCAATCTGCTCTTATGGTTTGGGGGAATTTCTTCTTCTGATGCTGATCTTGTTGTGGCTGCTGCCATTACCCATATAAGCACACAGTTTTCAGAAGCTTTGTATCCAAACCCATGTTTTGGAGCTTCCGCTTTTGGTCTTTGTTGAATGTTGGTAAAGATTGCTTATACTCAACTTCTGCTTTTGCATACATACAAAAGTTGTAGAATCATGGATTGTTTGCTTATTATTTGTAAATTTGTAAGGTTTCTGGTGTAACTTAAATAATCCAAACACAAAGAAACTGGATGCGTTTTAATTAGCTCAAAAGGAATTAAGTATTGACAGTGAGAAAATTAATTTACATATTGACAAAGTCTGGTGTCACAGAGAGCCAGCCACCATCAGCTTCTTGAGAGCCATGTCCACCTCTTACTTGATTCTAAGAATTTAATCTTAAAGCTTACACCAGTGAAGCATTATTACTTATATTATATAACTTTAGAACGGTGCAATAGCATCCAGTTGGCTTTATAAGTCGGTCTAATTATAATATTTCAAACTAGAATACACTTTTTTTTTTCAATTTAAAATTTTAAAAAAGAAAGTATATGCGGTATGGCTCATTGATATTAGGTGAAGGTGATTGGCAAAACAAAGAAAGCTAATTTGCCACCAAAAGTGATTTTCATGTGCCTCTCTTCTGTAACTATGGGGAGAAACTTTACCCCATCACCGATTGTATACACTTAAGAATTTCTCTTTTACGAGTGCTAAAACTCGAACCTAATATTTCACAATAAATACCTTTATCATGACCTAAAAATTTCCACAATGTTATTATGTTGAGCCATTTGTCTAAAGAGGTTTTGTATTGGTTGTAACGATTTTGGTATAAATATCCAACCCATTGAGGTGTGTTAATAGGTGTAAAGACTTTTGTTGTCCTCCATGAGTCATTCTAATTTCTAAGCTATTATCGTTCTTTTTATTTATTTTATCGAAGTTAGAAAGGGGGATGGGAGTTTTTCTCTCACACAGATATAATTATAGAAGAGAGACACGAAAGCCATTTTAGTGGCAAATTAGCTTTTCTTTGTTTTGCCAATCATCTTCACCTAATAGAGTAATAGTAGCAATTAGCAATCACGTATACTTTGCTACTTGGCCAAAGGTGGAAGGTACTAAGTTTTTATTTAATCTTATTTTTAATTTTGTCATGAATGTCGTATTTTGAAATCTCAGAATTTGACAGACTTATAAAGCCAAATACATGCTATTGAACCAATTATCATGTATTTTAATTTTTTGATATGATAATGCGTGATAAATTTAGAATATTATATATCTGTTACATGTAATGACTGGCCCACGTATGTCAAGTTTTATTTCATTTTTTTAAACCCTATTTTTGTGTGCAAAGTTTGTCCTTAACGTGTCCCAATAAATGTACCAGCGAATTCCCAAGTTTCACGATATCTTCCGAAAACATATAAACTTTGGACTTAGAGAATGGGGCTACCTTAAAAAACAAGGTAATAGTCTGGTTTTTTAGTGGTGTTGGAGGATTCTTTTTTTCTTCACCTTCTCACTTCTGAAGAAAAAATTGAGAACATATGTTCAATTGAAAAATTTTCGAAAATGTGAGAGTGAAGGCAGTACAGTTGCTTGGCCCACTTACTAATTTCTTGTGCTATGATGGTGTATATTAGATTAAGAGCTAGTTGGCGAAGATGCGTGCAACTCTTATGCATGCTCCAAGAATTTAATTAAACTGAGGAAATTAAAATGATGATATATATATATGTGTGTGTAAATGGAGACACCTACGTTGTTG